>NC_054571.1:2966825-2975237 GCF_017654505.1 Polyodon spathula | reverse complement strand
GAGTCCCCAGCGAAGACCAGAGACTTCACACAGCCTGGAACCTGCACTGCCCTGACTGTGCGACTCCCCCTGCACACCACGCGGCCGTGCCTTCACCAGGGGAGACCCTCGGGGACCCCTGCGCTCCCCTGACTGTGTGACTCCCCCCTGCACACCACGCGGCCGTGCCTTCACCAGGGGAGACCCTCGGGGACCCCTGCGCTCCCCTGACTGTGTGACTCCCCCTGCACACCACGCGGCCGTGCCTTTACCAGGGGAGACCCTCGGGGACCCCTGCGCTCCCCTGACTGTGTGACTCCCCCTGCACACCACGCGGCCGTGCCTTTACCAGGGGAGACCCTCGGGGACCCCTGCGCTCCCCTGACTGTGTGACTCCCCCCTGCACACCACGCGGCCGTGCCTTTACCAGGGGAGACCCTCGGGGACCCCTGCGCTCCCCTGACTGTGTGACTCCCCCCTGCACACCACGCGGCCGTGCCTTTACCAGGGGAGACCCTCGGGGACCCCTGCGCTCCCCTGACTGTGTGACTCCCCCTGCACACCATGCATATCAGAGTCATATCAACAAAACTATTGTGTGCCGGTTTTAAACCTTACCCTTACACCTGGTAAACCCAATTCTGTCTGTCCTGCCAGGGTGCTGACTGTCAGCTAAGAGCAGCTCCACACACTGGCTAGTGCTGCTGTTCTAAACACTGACCCTTCACCCGGTCCTGTTCTAGGTATAATATTGCAATGGTCACGTTCAGAGCAGGTCTGTCAGGCCCCTGATAAAACTAATAGCACTTATCACAGCAGCAAGTCAGTCACACCCAGTCTGTAGGTTTACAAATAGGGAGGAGCAACGCATTTCACCTCAAACTCCAGGCTCCCGATCACTCAGGGCAGTCCTGAAACCCAGGAGCGGGAGCAGGGCTGTGCGAGTGTCAAGCCCTGGGACTGGGAGAGGTCGAGACGCTGCGCAAGCCCTGGGACTGGGAGAGGTCGAGACGCTGCGCAAGCCCTGGGACTGGGAGAGGTCGAGACGCTGTGCAAGCCCTGGGACTGGGAGAGGTCGAGACGCTGTGCAAGCCCTGGGACTGGGAGAGGTCGAGACGCTGTGCAAGCCCTGGGACTGGGAGAGGTCGAGACGCTGCGCAAGCCCTGGGACTGGGAGAGGTCGAGACGCTGCGCAAGCCCTGGGACTGGGAGAGGTCGAGACGCTGTGCAAGCCCTGGGACTGGGAGAGGTCGAGACTCTTACATTTTGACGTCGCAGGATTTCTCGTGGTTGCAGAACGGGCAGGTGAACTGAGTGTCCAGATTCCCAGTCATCTTCTTCTTGGGAGGCGGCTTTCGCTTCGACTTCCTGCGACCCATTCCAACTGCGACAGAGACAGAAACATCGTAACTGCAGAGACTGCAGAGACACACAGAAACATTGTAACTGCAGACACACACAGAAACATTGTAACTGCAGAGACACACAGAAACATCGTAACTGCAGAGACACACAGAAACATTGTAACTGCACACACACACAGAAACATTGTAACTGCACACACACACAGAAACATTGTAACTGCACACACACACAGAAACATTGTAACTGCACACACACACAGAAACATTGTAACTGCACACACACACAGAAACATTGTAACTGCACACACACACAGAAACATTGTAACTGCAGAGACACATTGTAACTGCGCACACACACACAGACACATGGTGGAGATTGCATTGCCTGCTTTTCCTCACTCAGACCCCTTGCTTACTAAATACTCTTCCAACCGTCTCCTCTTTACAAACATGTAACGCTCCCCCGAAATGTTCTCCTCGTTCTAGGAAAGCAGCACAGCCCGGGGCGGGGAGTTTGTTGTCGGACAACTTCACTCTCTCTAAATATCCTGGCATCGCTGAAGAGGTAGCCGTCTCCTCTTTACACACACACAGATTTTCCTGAGCGATGACTGCTAAGACTGGTACATATTCAATGTAGCGCTGTCTGTCCTCCGCAGAACTGAACCAGAAAGGTAGTTCTGAGGGTAAAATGAAGAGACAACGCCACACCAAGCGGTACAATCCGACCAAATGCCCTTGTTTGCCCGGTAGAAGGGGTGACACCTCGACTCCACCAATTCAAGGTTAGCCCTTGTTGACAGTAAATCGTTCTGCGCTTCGGTAAATAAGAGCTCTTGACTGGTTCGCTGTTTTGCGATGTGCAAGTCAGGCAACGAATCTGAAACTAAACTCTGACAACAACCATTTTAAAACAGATCTATCTTTATAAACAATGCATTTCAAAAGTTCAGGTCACGTGGTGTACCGTGGTTAATGCGTTATGCGTAATTCGAGTCTTAAATTGGGACTAATTCGGTGTTTTAAATTATGAGATTATCACACATTAAGCAATATCCCGCCTCTTAAAACGTGTGTAAATATTACTAAAAACCCAGAACGTTACACTAACAATACAGACAGTGAACGGGTTAAATTAATTATTACAAACATTAGAGACAAAGATCAAGAACGACTCGCACAGGTTTGGCGAGGCATTTGCTCCTTGCCGTGGATAAACAAAACTTAATAAACTATATTTAAAACTTAAAAGAACGGACTTTTAAATCGTTAAGATTCAGGATCTCAGAGTTAAACCTGGTTCTGGATCCGTGTTTACCCCCTAAATCCTTTACTGCAATTAATAGAACAAGGGCCAGCAAACCAGAGCTCTCAAACCGGCCAGATTAATACACAATTAATAGAACAAGGGCCAGCAAACCAGAGCTCTCAAACCGGCCAGATTAATACACAATTAATAGAACAAGGGCCAGCAAACCAGAGCTCTCAAACCGGCCAGATTAATACACAATTAATAGAACAAGGGCCAGCAAACCAGAGCTCTCAAACCGGCCAGATTAATACACAATTAATAGAACAAGGGCCAGCAAACCAGAGCTCTCAAACCGGCCAGATTAATACACAATTAATAGAACAAGGGCCAGCAAACCAGAGCTCTCAAACCGGCCAGATTAATACACAATTAATAGAACAAGGGCCAGCAAACCAGAGCTCTCAAACCGGCCAGATTAATACACAATTAATAGAACAAGGGCCAGCAAACCAGAGCTCTCAAACCGGCCAGATTAATACACAATTAATAGAACAAGGGCCAGCAAACCAGAGGTACCGGCGAGACCCTGCAAACCCAGACCCGCACACCCCTGTACCGCTTCCCACCCTGCGGTACCGCTTCCCACCCTGCGGTACCGCTGCTCCAGCGAGACCCTGCAAACCCAGACCCGCACACCCCGGTACCGCTGCTCCAGCGAGACCCTGCAAACCCAGACCCGCACACCCCGGTACCGCTGCTCCAGCGAGACCCTGCAAACCCAGACCCGCACACCCCGGTACCGCTGCTCCAGCGAGACCCTGCAAACCCAGACCCGCACACCCCGGTACCGCTGCTCCAGCGAGACCCTGCAAACCCAGACCCGCACACCCCGGTACCGCTGCTCCAGCGAGACCCTGCAAACCCAGCCCGCACACCCCGGTACCGCTGCTCCAGCGAGACCCTGCAAACCCAGACCCGCACACCCCGGTACCGCTGCTCCAGCGAGACCCTGCAAACCCAGACCCGCACACCCCGGTACCGCTGCTCCAGCGAGACCCTGCAAACCCAGACCCGCACACCCCGGTACCGCTGCTCCAGCGAGACCCTGCAAACCCAGACCCGCACACCCCGGTACCGCTGCTCCAGCGAGACCCTGCAAACCCAGACCCGCACACCCCGGTACTGCTCCAGCGAGACCCTGCAAACCCAGACCCGCACACCCCGGTACCGCTGCTCCAGCGAGACCCTGCAAACCCAGACCCGCACACCCCGGTACCGCTGCTCCAGCGAGACCCTGCAAACCCAGACCCGCACACCCCGGTACCGCTGCTCCAGCGAGACCCTGCAAACCCAGACCCGCACACCCCGGTACCGCTGCTCCAGCGAGACCCTGCAAACCCAGACCCGCACACCCCGGTACCGCTGCTCCAGCGAGACCCTGCAAACCCAGACCCGCACACCCCGGTACCGCTGCTCCAGCGAGACCCTGCAAACCCAGACCCGCACACCCCGGTACCGCTGCTCCAGCGAGACCCTGCAAACCCAGACCCGCACACCCCGGTACCGCTGCTCCAGCGAGACCCTGCAAACCCAGACCCGCACACCCCGGCTACCGCTGCTCCAGCGAGACCCTGCAAACCCAGACCCGCACACCCCGGTACCGCTGCTCCAGCGAGACCCTGCAAACCCAGACCCGCACACCCCGGTACCGCTGCTCCAGCGAGACCCTGCAAACCCAGACCCGCACACCCCGGGGCAGCCGCTGAATGCGATCACCGGGGAAATGATAAAGACACCGCGGCTTTACTCACCCTGCTGCTCCGGGAGACACAAGCACCCACTGCCGGAAATCTTTGCACGGGTACCTCATCTGATTGGGCAAACTCGTGCTGCCTTTAGATATATTTTAACTTCGTCCGGGAATAGAGACTGCCATCTGGCGACAGCCTCCCACCGCTGCACGCAATACGCGACCACACGCAGCGGCGTGCCGCGGGGGGGTCCTGCGCGTTGGGATAAACAGCGCGCTTCATTTCCATAGACTTTTCTTTAAAATATATATATATATATTGTACGCATGCTGTAGATATTGTGTACAAGCGCTAAAAACATACTTACAAATGTAATACAATATTGTGAAATGTGCAAGATCGGGTACATTATTATTATTATTATTATTATTATTATTATTATTATTATTATTATTATTATTATTTCTGCCTTACGAGAAAATGCAACACACTGCTCTGATGAAATACGATTCTACTGTATTGTGACGTGCACACGGGGGGGTATGCAAATTAGTTACGTAGCGCATAGGATGACGAGTAACCTGCAACTGGCATAAAGGGTTAACTAAACGTTTGGGGGGGTGTATGCTTGTGCAAACATCAGTACGCTTCAGTATGCGCCCTTTCTCTACTGCTAACTCATAGCAGTGTGATTGCTTCCAGGGTCCTCATACGAGCTGTCTCTTAACTGTGTTGCGCTACAGTAAGATGCAAAGATAAGATTAACAAACCCAGCGCCAAGCGCCTCGCATCATTTGGAGATGTTGCATTGCTGAGTGCAGGATTCAATAGTTATGGATGCTGCAAGCTTGTTTTGCGTTATATACAGCAGAGTCGCGCTTTTCAGCCAGACGCGCCCTGGTGAAACGGTCCCGATGAAACCTTGCTCCTTGCAGTCCATCCCTGTTGCAGTTTGAATATTGAAAGCCACTGGGATCGGATCCTCATTTTAACGGCGCGTTTCTCTCAAGCGCGTTGCGGGCGGTTCTGCCCCGGTGCCGGCGGTTCGGTCCCGGTGCCGGTGTATACCAGCTGCCGATGAGTGTCCTGTTGAGAGCCCGATTCTCCCGGGACAGAGGGCTGAGCGCCGTTTCTGAAGTCTCATTTTTATCTATCTATTAGCAGCTTTCATTGCAGGAACGACAGACACCATTTTCAGCATTTAAAAACGTGTTTATTGACATTCAACATGTTGAATATTTATTTTAAAGTGACATAATCGAAAAGCATTCTGATCAAAACTGAAACCAATTAACCTTTTTTTTTTTCCTTCATCTTCTGCTGCATATTCTTTTGAATAGCGGATATTCAGGCATTTTAATTATAAACTGATGCGGGTCAAGGCATTGCGTGCGGGCTTGACGCTAGACACTTGATGCGCCTTCTCCACGATCCGCTCCAGCTGTTACCAGAAATAGTTGCGTCTGAAAATGTTATTAACAGTGAAATAATCATTCCCATCCTATTCAACGAGAAGCGCATTTCTAACCGCAAATATCCCATCGAGCATGTCTCATCTCTGTCTGTTTGTGTCTCACTGGTCCGTGTGTAACCATTAATCCTCCACCCCCTGCAAAACTAGAAGCTATATTGCATTATGTCATATTATGTAACTGTAGATATAAATTGATGCATTCCTGACCGGCTGCATCCTGTTGTATGAGAGCGGTGTTATTTGCGTTTACTGTAAACTGTACTGCAATCTCTATCACGCTTGCATTGTAACACCTGTAAATCACCTTGGATAAGCGCCTGACAAATAAATACATACAAATTATAATAATAATCCACTGGGCGGTGTTAGTGGGTGTGCGCTGGTGTGCTTGCTGTACCCGGAGAGAGAGCTGTGTTGAGGGCAGGGATGCTTTCAATGGTCTTTGTAAGCAGGGTGTGACGAATAAAACAGAAAACCAAATACAAAAGCGATTCTCAACAGCAAAAACAGGGCACCAGTTACCCACGCGTGCGTGTAAACACGTCTCTGATTACATCAGCAGCTTCAGTTTTCTTCATATTTTACAAAGATTTGTTTTATTACCTTAAAAATAGGGGGCGTGCAGAATATTGTTTTTAAGCCCAGCGAGGCGGTTACCTCCCCTGGTTTGTGTCTGGTGTGAAAATGTTCTGCGCTCAACGGGAAACAGAAGCTCAAATTGGATTCGTTGTTCCGTGCGCGCAAATCTGCAAGTCATTTTCTGCTATGAAATCAAGACCTGCCACCGCAAAGGCGCTGGGCAGAAGTGACTGGTTACTCGACTAACTGGAGTTAACCAATATCCTTGCAAATTGGATTATTTTTTCTAACAATGTGCTGTGGAACCCGAGATATAGCGCTAGTGAATTGATTAACATACGTGAATACAATGTCGTTTTCAGTGAACACTGTACAGCTGCAGGCGTCCACAGTGTAGTGCCCGGCTGTCTGCTGTTCTCATGTATAGAGCACCTCTAAGCATTTCAATGCAGCGTTTCCTCATGTGGTGCGAACTGTTCAGTGTGACTGATCTGAACCGGGCTGGGAAAAGCCCGCTCATCAGAACCTGGTCCTCATTGACTCTACATGCTGCCCCTTCAGTGTGATTAGGAGGGTGATGTTACCAGCTCTGTTATTATAAATGAAGGTGTCCTGTATTTAAATTCCACTGATGTACGTCAAGACCATGCAGGGGGTATTTCATTGCTCTTATTTTAAAAACATCATGTATTTGGGTCATATGCATTACTGGCGTGGCAACATTTCAGAAATACAACCTGAAATGTCCTGTGTCTTATAAAAAAACAAACAACACTTCTAAACGCTAAAACTGTCAAGCCGGTCTCAAAGGAAGACGCTTGTGTCTCCTGAGCTAAACCTACCAGGCTTGCTTTTCTATCAGAGTGCAAATGTAGCTCTGCCACGGAGCAGTGTAGCAAACAGACAGCTGGAACGCACTCTGGGCTGTTTCAGACATCACCGGGATTAGTGCGGACCAAAGCAACAGCGGGATTGCAGGAAACCGCGGAGAGCTGCCCAGTCACAAGACAGAGCTTCAGTGGCAGTGCAGAGGCTGTGAGCATTGAGCGGCTACAGTGAGAGTGACCTGCTTTAGCACACGGATATCATATTGCGAGGCGCAGAAGCGAATTCTAGCCCCCGTGGTGGCACAGTAGGCAGGGTTCCCATGACTGCTAATAATCAAATCTACAGCGCGGTGCCACGATCACCCGAATCACAGTAAAACTGGCAGGGCTTTGCATGGGACAGTGACCTCAGTTACTATCCCATGAGGCGTGCAGACGTTCTGAGGGGTCAGAGTTCCCTCGCTCCAATGCTGAGCTCTTACACACGTTCTCGAAATCTGTCTTGGCCTGGCTTTGAGCGGCACAGCGCCCGCCTGGAGAATCGTAGGTCCAAGCCTTCCAGACATGTGACAATGTGACCTTTCAACTCTGCCCACCTGCTCTACTTGTAAATGCACGCCGGGTTTTGGTCGCAATGTCACATGACTGAATGGAAAGGAGAACGGCTGTTTGGTGCCTGGCACTTAGAGTTCTCTGGACAAAGTGAAGCCAAAAGAAAAATGTTCCGAACTCAAAACTGGAGCAAGAGAAGTCGTACCTGCAACCAACATCAAATGCAATAAAAAGCCATTGATATGTAAGTGTTAAAGGGGCGGCCTTTTTTGCCACAATATATTTTTGTCACGCATCCTGTTTCAGTGAGGGGGGGGGGGGGGGGGGGGGGGCATGCCTGGTGGCGCTGGTGGCGCGCTGGGGTACTGAGTCTGTGGCGCCCCCTCCAGGCTAGTCGCAGTAGTCTTGGGAGTTGTGATAGTTGTACTCCTCGGAGAGGGTTGGCTGCTCTCCGTTGCCGCAGTATTTGGGGTCGTAGACCTGCCTCCCCAGCCCATACACGGTCATGCCTTGCTGGGATGCCATCTTGTTGGTGCCCATCTGGAGTGACACGTTCGTGGAATCGCATTTCTCCATGCCCAGCTTCTGCTCATAGATCTGACGCTTGGTGCCAGGGGCTGTCATGCCAGACTAC
>NC_054571.1:2951825-2964325 GCF_017654505.1 Polyodon spathula | reverse complement strand
GTGACGCTGTGTCAGTGTATCAGGGTTGGGTGTGACAGGTTCTGTGTGTAGTTCCAGCAGGTTGAAGATGCTCAGGGCTGTGTGACGCTGTGTCAGTGTATCAGGGTTGGGTGTGACAGGTTCTGTGTGTAGTTCCAGCAGGTTGAAGATGCTCAGGGCTGTGTGACGCTGTGTCAGTGTATCAGGGTTGGGTGTGACAGGTTCTGTGTGTAGTTCCAGCAGGTTGAAGATGCTCAGGGCTGTGTGACGCTGTGTCAGTGTATCAGGGTTGGGTGTGACAGGTTCTGTGTGTAGTTCCAGCAGGTTGAAGATGCTCAGGGCTGTGTGACGCTGTGTCAGTGTATCAGGGTTGGGTGTGACAGGTTCTGTGTGTAGTTCCAGCAGGTTGAAGATGCTCAGGGCTGTGTGACGCTGTGTCAGTGTATCAGGGTTGGGTGTGACAGGTTCTGTGTGTAGTTCCAGCAGGTTGAAGATGCTCAGGGCTGTGTGACGCTGTGTCAGTGTATCAGGGTTGGGTGTGACAGGTTCTGTGTGTAGTTCCAGCAGGTTGAAGATGCTCAGGGCTGTGTGACGCTGTGTCAGTGTATCAGGGTTGGGTGTGACAGGTTCTGTGTGTAGTTCCAGCAGGTTGAAGATGCTCAGGGCTGTGTGACGCTGTGTCAGTGTATCAGGGTTGGGTGTGACAGGTTCTGTGTGTAGTTCCAGCAGGTTGAAGATGCTCAGGGCTGTGTGACGCTGTGTCAGTGTATCAGGGTTGGGTGTGACAGGTTCTGTGTGTAGTTCCAGCAGGTTGAAGATGCTCAGGGCTGTGTGACGCTGTGTCAGTGTATCAGGGTTGGGTGTGACAGGTTCTGTGTGTAGTTCCAGCAGGTTGAAGATGCTCAGGGCTGTGTGACGCTGTGTCAGTGTATCAGGGTTGGGTGTGACAGGTTCTGTGTGTAGTTCCAGCAGGTTGAAGATGCTCAGGGCTGTGTGACGCTGTGTCAGTGTATCAGGGTTGGGTGTGACAGGTTCTGTGTGTAGTTCCAGCAGGTTGAAGATGCTCAGGGCTGTGTGACGCTGTGTCAGTGTATCAGGGTTGGGTGTGACAGGTTCTGTGTGTAGTTCCAGCAGGTTGAAGATGCTCAGGGCTGTGTGACGCTGTGTCAGTGTATCAGGGTTGGGTGTGACAGGTTCTGTGTGTAGTTCCAGCAGGTTGAAGATGCTCAGGGCTGTGTGACGCTGTGTCAGTGTATCAGGGTTGGGTGTGACAGGTTCTGTGTGTAGTTCCAGCAGGTTGAAGATGCTCAGGGCTGTGTGACGCTGTGTCAGTGTATCAGGGTTGGGTGTGACAGGTTCTGTGTGTAGTTCCAGCAGGTTGAAGATGCTCAGGGCTGTGTGACGCTGTGTCAGTGTATCAGGGTTGGGTGTGACAGGTTCTGTGTGTAGTTCCAGCAGGTTGAAGATGCTCAGGGCTGTGTGACGCTGTGTCAGTGTATCAGGGTTGGGTGTGACAGGTTCTGTATGTAGTTCCAGCAGGTTGAAGATGCTCAGGGCTGTGTGACGCTGTGTCAGTGTATCAGGGTTGGGTGTGACAGGTTCTGTGTGTAGTTCCAGCAGGTTGAAGATGCTCAGGGCTGTGTGACGCTGTGTCAGTGTATCAGGGTTGGGTGTGACAGGTTCTGTGTGTAGTTCCAGCAGGTTGAAGATGCTCAGGGCTGTGTGACGCTGTGTCAGTGTATCAGGGTTGGGTGTGACAGGTTCTGTGTGTAGTTCCAGCAGGTTGAAGATGCTCAGGGCTGTGTGACGCTGTGTCAGTGTATCAGGGTTGGGTGTGACAGGTTCTGTGTGTAGTTCCAGCAGGTTGAAGATGCTCAGGGCTGTGTGACGCTGTGTCAGTGTATCAGGGTTGGGTGTGACAGGTTCTGTGTGTAGTTCCAGCAGGTTGAAGATGCTCAGGGCTGTGTGACGCTGTGTCAGTGTATCAGGGTTGGGTGTGACAGGTTCTGTGTGTAGTTCCAGCAGGTTGAAGATGCTCAGGGCTGTGTGATGCTGTGTCAGTGTATCAGCAGCTTACCTGGCTGGCTCCCTTGTTGGTTCCCATCTGGAGGCTGATGGTCGACTGGTCCATGGGCTTCTCAGAGCCAGCCTTGGGGTCGTACAGGTGGCGTCGGGTCCCATATGATGTCATACCCTTCTGGCTGGCAAACTTGTTGGTGCCCATCTAGTCAAGAGTCAACAGATGGGATCCTTTCAGTCACTCATTCTTCGTTTACGAGACAGTAACTAGAAGCCACCAAATCCAGGGCTGGAAATAAGACTCCCATTGCGTAGCAGTTTGATCCATTCCTGGTTTGACAGCGAGCTTAATAAGACACACCTGTGCCTGTTCCCTAGACACACTGTGGCTAGTCAAGCTGGTAGTAAAACCTGGAATGGGGGGAGACTGCTGTGCAATAGGGCAGGGGAGTCCCAGCTAGCCCTTACACTCCTGGTCTTTGTTCCAGCCCTGTTCTAAATTGTGTAATTTCACAATTCCACTCCACAGTGGGCGAGGCTTTTCAGTGTGATGTTAGTAAGCAGGGTGTGCTGTTAGTTCCTCACCTGCAGTCCAATGATATTTCGTCCTTCCCTCAGCTGCTCTGGGTTGAACTGCCTCTGCTGCTTCTCAGCGAACTTCACCCCCACTTCAAACCTGGACCGGAACCCTTTGGTCTTCGCCTGGCCCAGACAGGAACAGAGAAGGGGTGAGACAAGGGGCAGCGTCCCTCGGGGGAAAGGTTAACAGCACCTTCTGGGTCAAAGCAGGTTCCAGACTGCAGTGCCTGCGCTTAAGTTCAAGGTTATTATAGAAAGCAACTTTGCCCGACTGACAGTGTTATGGTAGGTTTTTTGGATTGTTTGAAAGAGAGAAGCTAGCTGCAGTGGCAGAGTTTGGCCAGCAGATGGCAGCAGAGGCTATACCTGCACTGCATCCTGAGAAGTGTTGTGTGTTTACCTCAAAACAGCAAGCTGTGCAGTTACTATGTTAATATATTACAATTCACAAACATGAACCCTTTCCTCCAAAAACTGCACAGGGTGGCATCTATACCCAGGTGGAATCTTTAAAAGGCCGTAATATTTCTGCATTACGTGGGTAAATAACTGCCCTATTTTCAACTCTCCGAGTTTTCATTCTCTATATGTGCAGTGATGCACACATGAGCTGTGAACACAGGATAAATGAATGGAATCTCCAAGGGAAAGAGGGGACTTGATTGAGGTCTTTAAAATCAGAAAAGGAATAGATAGTTAACCAAACACCCTGCTTGACACTCGGCACAGAGAGAGAACAAGAGGCCATACGTGGAAGCAGAGTAGAGTTTAGAAGAGAAGGGAGGAAGCCCTGTTTCACACAGAGAGTTAGGAATGCATGGAATAGCCGACCAGGTGAAGCAGCAGGATCTAAAACACTGGGAGCGTTTAAATAAAGACGAGAGTCCGTGCTTCTAAAGGAGTTCCCCCCCAGTAGAGGAGAATGGTGCTAACAGGGGACGAGCCTCGAGGGGCTGAAAGGCTTTTTCTCATTGCCCGAATGTTTCTCCTGTGCTGGATTTCCAGCACTGAGGGAGCTGTTCTTACCACTCCTGCCAGTGTTATGAGAGTGCTCTGGACCTGGGTGTGGTTAAAATTCTCAAAGAGGTCGTTGGCTTCGAAAATATCGTTGGGTCTCAAACCGTACTCTGTGATGGCCTTGATGAAGTTGCCAATGTTCTCGAGCTGCAAAATAAAGAGGTAGATCAAGTTAGTTATGTGGATAGTGCCAGTGTCTGGATTATCAATGAAGCCGTGGTGTGCAGGGGGGTCTCTTATTGTCACCTTGTGCAGGACCAGCTGTGCGTGTGTGTGTGTGGGGGGGGGGGGGGGGGGGGGTGTGTGTGTGTGTGTGTGTGTGTGTGTGTGTGTGTGTGTGTGTGTGTGTGTGTGTGTGTGTGTGGGTGTGTGTGTGTGTGTGGTGTGTGTGTGTGTGTGTGGGTGTGGGTGTGTGTGTGTGTGTGTGTGTGTGTGTGTGTGTGTGTGTGTGTGTGTGTGTGTGTGTGTGTGTGGGTGTGTGTGTGTGTGGGTGTGTGTGTGTGTGTGTGTGTGTGTGTGTGTGTGTGTGTGTGTGTGTGTGTGTGTGTGTGTGTGTGTGTGTGTGTGTGTGTGTGTGGGTGTGTGTGTGTGTGTGTGTGTGTGTGTGTGTGTGTGTGTGTGTGTGTGTGTGTGTGTGTGTGTGTGTGTGTGTGTGTGTGTGTGTGTGTGTGTGTGTGTGTGTGTGTGTGTGTGTGTGTGTGTGTGGGTGTGTGTGTGTGTGTGTGTGTGTGTGGGGGGGTGTGGGGGGGGGTGTGTGGGTGGGTGTGTGTGTGTGGGTGTGTGTGTGTGTGTGTGTGTGTGTGTGTGTGTGTGTGTGTGTGTGTGTGTGTGTGTGTGTGTGTGTGTGTGTGTGTGTGTGTGTGTGTGTGTGTGTGTGTGTGTGTGTGTGTGTGTGTGTGTGTGTGTGTGTGTGTGTGTGGGTGTGTGTGTGTGTGTGTGTGTGTGTGTGTGTGGGGGGGGGGGGGTTTTGTTTAGATTTTTCAGCATTGGAATTGGCCATGGCGTTCTATGCACGGGTCATTCTGTCAATACCGCACTGTGATTGGTTGATTTCCGCGATGCGGTTTGTAATACGATTCATGACCTGATTCACGTTACCTGGTGCCAGTTTTGCGTGGACTGGTTGATTTTTCTGACTGATCCCGGCTGCAGCTTGTTGATCAATCTGAAAGAGAAAAAAAAAAATCCACAATGATCTGGATATATGGATGCATTTCTGAAGGGTTACAATTCAGAACTCTGATGAAATACACGGTTTAATCATTTTCTCAACACGCTTCGCTAATTGCAAAATCCTACGCCGATGCTTTCAACCCAGCTAATTCTGTAACACTGAAATAAATGAAAGTAATTCTACTTTTAAACTGAGGATTTTAACTAGCCCTCTTATCCGGTATTACTCCAATGGGGAATATTGTTTAACATATGGAATGAGCTCTATATGAGAAACATGAAAAAGGAAATACATTGAATCATTGAAGTTAATCTTGGTGTTGTAATTGAATTTATTTACATGAACTGATCAAAGTTAGAACGTATCTTCCTTTAAGATCCTATCACTGATTTAGATCCTAACATCTGTGTTTAACTAAATAACCCTGGATAATCAATGTAAAGCTACAGACACCCCCTGAATACTCACTCGCACAGCACCACTCCGTCCTTCAGCCCCTCCATGAAGCCCCCTGCTATCTTCCGCCCCGTCACGTCCTCGATCCACAGCCGAAGCTCTTCCTCTTTCTGGGCATCATACTTGTGGGCGAGCTGGGGGCAGAGGGCACAAGGGGTTACTGTGGACGCATCCAATGCTAGCCTCCCTGGTACAATAATTCAGTGGTAAATGCACATGGTTTGGTTTTTCTTTTGCAGTTTCCCCATCCTTATGCCATGCGTTTACCAGTTTATAATGGTCACCATGATTATTAATACACTTTACCAGACCTGTCTGTGCTTTACAATGCTTTCCTATGCTTTATCAGACCTATCTGTACTTTACAATGCTTCCCTATGCTTTACCACACCTCTCTGTGCTTTACAATGCTTCTCTATGCTTTACCAGACCTCTCTGTGCTTTACAATGCTTCCCTATGCTTTACCAGACCTCTCTGTGCTTTACAATGCTTCCCTATGCTTTACCAGACCTCTCTGTGCTTTACAATGCTTCCCTATGCTTTACCAGACCTCTCTGTGCTTTACAATGCTTCCCTATGCTTTACCAGGCCTCTCTGTGCTTTACAATGCTTTCCTATGCTGTACCAGACCTCTCTATGCTTTATTACACTTTGCTATGAATGAAGTTGTTAAAAATTGGGCTTCACCAAATTGAACCCCCCCCCCCCCCCCCCCCCCCCAAAAAAAAAGAGCCAATGAAAAACGATGATGGAGATTTTGGAGACTTTGGAGACAATTTCTTGAACCCTTGGCTAGCAGAACTCCTTTAAAGGAACTGTTGGAGCAGGAGAAGACTCGCCTCAGCAGGCATGCCAAGGTCATTTGTTTTGGAATCGAATGTGAAGGTTGCGCGAGTCTGCCTTGTTGAATTCTTCCTTGCTCTTCCTTGCTCATATTTTGCTAAACAGTAAAAGCTATCAACGTTAACAAAGATCTCCCCATTGTAAATTCTCAGAGCGCTTTTTATTAATGGGACTGGAGCTGCAACAATTAATTCATGCATCGGTCATTGATCACCCTTCTTTAAATTTCCCGAGCTTCGATTGCATATTGGTGAATCCAATCCAAACTGAGCTCTCATTGCCAGTGTGCGTTCAAACATCGACTCTGTGGGCGGGTGGGCTTATATTAGTGCTGGCACAGCGGGAAGCCAACGCCAGCGCGTTGCTGGGATACAAACGTTCGTGCGAAACAAGGCACGGCCGGTAAAATAATTTATTTTCATTTTTCCTGATTCAAAAATTAAAGCTAAACAGTGTATTTAAAAAAAAAAAAAAAAAAAAAAAAAACGGAGGATTTTCGGTATACTACCATTAAATAAAAATTAATAAAAATTGAGTTAATTATTATTATTATTATTATTATTATTATTATTATTATTACTATATAAAGTCTTAAATATCATCTTAATGTCTTGTTCTCGTCTAGATGCCCTCTGTATATCGTTGTGTGTCTCTGGAGATGGTTTAAAGAGCCCTGTCAGCAGAACTCTCTGAATCGTGTCTAAACTGTGCCCCAGAATCTCTGTCTTTCCTCAGTGCCCTTAGAAGGGATACTGAAGCTCTAGTTATCCTGAGGATTCCACAGTGGGTGCCAGCATCACATTTTTTTCCCAGCTGTAAATTTAAAGCAGGGATCGCAAGCATTGCTTTTGGCTTACCAATCCCCCCCCCCCCCCCTCCCCTCTGTCCTCCCCCTTTCTCTCTTGGGGGGAGGGGGGGCTGTGCCAATGCAAACAGGTTGACATGGAATGCAGAGACAATACAGCTGAGCGGCGCGCCAAACTTGGGAGAGGCTGGCCGGCTTGGCACCCAGCCACCCTTTCTTTGCAGCTCCGTTACAGCCGAAGTTTCACAGGAGCCTTTCAGTGCAGTGCAGACCAGTGGAGGATTACAGTCTAGGACAGCAACGTGCTGCTTATTGATGAAAAAATTCTGCTCAGGGGCTAGTCGGGTTGTAAACTAGAAATCAGAGCTGAAAATGAAGGTTATATTACAGTGCATGGATAGAGACTTGCATGCAAAGAAAGATTACTGTGTTACAAAAGGGGGTACAAATTCCTGAATATTGGTTCCTAGGGTGAAATGAATATTCAGCGGGACACCGGGACTGAACATTTGATTCAGTTAACCTTTCAACTCTGCCTCCTCCCTGCTTTAGTGCAGAGAGGTCACACCCGGGACCTCTCTGCAGTAAAGCATAGCGCCGATACCGCTGAGAGAAAGAGCCGGCTCCTTTGCAAGGAGCGCACGTCGGGCTGACGTCATCGTGTGATTACGTCACATGGGTTTTGCCAGCATTAAAAAGGTGTGAAATTCACAACGCGAGCTATTCTGTACAGAAGAGCGCTTAACTCTCGTATAGGGGACACGGGTTTTTACTCTAATATTACGAAATTATACTTTGATTTTTCCAGCTGTAATCCGAAAAGAACATTAGACTATTAGTTTAAATTTTGAAACGTTATTCGTGAATGAAAACCCGCATGCTAGGCACAGCACTGGCGATAAACTGACTTTAAACGGAGGGTGCATCTACCTGGAAACTAAAAATAAAACACGAAACTGAATCTGTAATTACAGTAGCACAAGAGAAGGGCTCTGACTTTAACCGCTTGAAAAAAACAAACCAAACCAAACCAAACCAAAACGCGCGTACGGGAGGTCCTGCCTCTGACTTTCTCCAATAGGAGAGGAATTTGGGACGCTTCTTTCTCCGGGGTCTTCCGGCGACATTCATAGCGGGGTTTATTTATACATAACTGTTCTTAACACGTGGGTGTACGATTTTTCTATATAATAATCTAATTAATCAAATTAATTAAACTTCTGTATTGTATGTTTTGTTGCATTGTAGGAATCGTGTGTGTGTTTTCAATTTAAAAATGAATACAAAATAAATTCCAATAATAATAATAATAATAATAATAATAATAATAATAAAGTATACACCTAATGCACAGACCTGGCTCAAGTAAATTGGCTAGTTTAGTTGCGGCCTCGTGAATATCAGGTTTTCAGAGTGAAAAACTGGGACGTTTTGACACAGTAGCAACCCTGAAGCTGTTAAAATAACTGTATATAATAAGAGAAATCGCGCAGTGTGTTTACTGTACGGTTAGAAGTATTCAGTCTCTAATCAGATTCAGAGTTCTCGGCGTGCCTTGCCTTCCAGGAAATCGGTTACACTTTCTAGGTAACAGGGGTCCTGTTACTGGCTGAAAGCACGTCAGTCAATAGGGGAAGCAGCTGATTGGTTACTAACGGGAAAGGAGGCACCTAAAGGGGTGGGGTGCAATTTCACTTTGCAGGAGCAAAAACTAGCAAAAAAAATGTTTGTTAAAGCATTTTCAAACATGCCCCGTGGAGCCCTATATAGTGAAATGATGTGCAGGACATGGAAATCAATCTCGCTGCGCTACTGTGTTTGTAATCCTGGAGCGTGGTGTTGGGTTCCAGCATCGAGATGAAAGGCCACACTGTGATAAGTACTGCTGGGTGTGGTAGTGCATGGTCTGTCTGGCACTGGCATGTTACTGCAATAGGTTACCTGCTGCCTGCGTTTCTGTTTGGACACCCATTCTAACCAAAGGCTTTTTCATCACATTGTGCTACCATTCCAATTGTGTTCCCTCACCCCTGCAAATCTCAGAGAAAGAGAACTGAAGGTCAACCCCTGACTGTGCGACTCCCCCCTGCACACCACGCGGCCCTACCTTTACCAGGGGAGACCCTGCCTTTACCAGGGGAGACCCTCGGGGACCCCTGCGCTCCCCTGACTGTGTGACTCCCCCCTGCACACCACGCGGCCTTTACCAGGGGAGACCCTCGGGGACCCCTGCGCTGACTGTGTGACTTTACCAGGGGAGACCCTCGGGGGAAATCGCCTGCTACTCCTTCAGCTGAGATCGTTCTCTGCCCTGCATTAGCCACGTAATGAACTGTAGTCTTGCAAAGGGAATTTCAATGAAGGTGAACTCATTTTGTCAAGACAAATTTGCAGAGCTGGGTTTAGTTACCAGAGCGCAGCTGCATGCGTTAACGAAGCGATGTGAAATTTCAACCACAGGCGAGAAACAGCGAGACCTATTTCAAACCGTCAACAGGGAATCTACCAAACAAACAGCAGCTTCATTTCTACAGGGAAAAATGCTTCACAGCATCTGGAACAGGCTTCAGTGTTATAGGGTTAACACTTTATTAATGGAGTATAGGAGCCTCCCTTTCTCTGCTTCATCAGCACAGAGGGAGGCTGTTCAGAGAGTATAAGAGCTGCCCTTTCTCTTTCTCTGCTTCATCAGCACAGAGGGAGGCTGTTCAGAGTGTATAAGAGCCTCCCTTTCTCTTTCTCTGCTCCACCAGCACAGAGGGAGGCTGTTCAGAGAGTATAAGAGTATAAGAGAGGGCTGATGTCCAGTTACGCTCCCCGCTGTGCCTCGCGCACGTGTTCTGGGGAGAGATTAAGAATAGAGATGACACATGGAAATCTTTTCTTTGGTCAGCCCCCAGTGTCTCTTCATGTGCTGGGCTGAGGGATGTTACCACAGAAACAAAACAATACCAGACAGCGTGGAAATGAAGCCACGTTCTCAAAACACCGAGCCCTCGTTCTTCACCTGTACTATTTTAAAATAAACCCCTGTTGTCTCCCACAGTAAAGGGGTGACTGGAATCATGTTCTGAAGCCCAGTTTAATTACAGGGCACTTGACAGCATGTCTTTGTGAACGGTTACCTGCAGGGAGAGAGAGGAGCACCTCGGTCTCAGTGCCGCTGACCCCTTCAGCTTGACCGTCGCACACACGCTTACCAAGGATTACCAATAAAACATTTGCAGTCTCTAAACAAGCAATACCTCTGTGATAATATTGCTGCAACCCTGCTGTAGAAATTAAACGAGATCTCCAGATCGTGAGGTCGTACTTTTCTGCTCAATCTGGAGGCAACAAAAAAGTTTTTTATTAAAGGGACATTTTTAATTTTAGAGGATTTTCCCCAAAGATGTATTCATAATGTGCAAGGCCTTTCCTTTACTAAGATGGAGGCTGTGCTGTGACATCATCATCCTGTTGGCAGCCCTGATCTATAAAAAGATTGATTTCCAATATGTTTCCCCTCACCGCTCCCCGCACAGCTGCTCCGGAGAAATGAAGGCTCAGCGGGCGTCCTCTGATCCCACGACCGAGCCAGCTTCCTCTTCTACGCCCAGGAACTCCTGAGGGGATGTCAGTGATCTACCGCCCCCTGGAGGGCCAGCCCTGCAGGTGTCTGCTCTGAGCTCACCGGGCAGGCATGTCTGCTGTAGCTCCATGAGGAGAAACAGTCCCTGCTGGTTTTGCCTCCCTGACCCACGGGGAACGCCAGAGCCAATGCGACGCCCCCTCCAGGATCTCCAGGGAAGAACGGCGACCTCGCCCAGCCAAGATGCGAACCTGCACTCCCCTGACTGTAAGAGTAGCCACTCAAGTACAATGCTGCCTAATTTCTAGGAAGGGCAAATATGATTTGTTAGTGCTAACAGTTTAATGTTTCTTAAAATCTGTGCATGTCAAACACAGAGATCAGGGGCAGTGCTTATACAACAGGATGTGTGTGTGTGTGTGTGTGTGTGTGTGTGTGTGTGTGTGTGTGTGTGTGCTGTCAGGTCATTTATTACCTGTGTAAGTCACTTCCACATATATGTTACACACATGCAGTCTCAGCCACATTCACGATGCATCATAAAACAGTAACAGCGCTCCAATGGAAGCGCTTCAAGATTCATGATGCCTTTGCTGATTGGTTACCACGATATTAAAATCACAAAACACGTTTAAAGGAAACCTCCCTGTTGATTTTCAATAAATAATTACAGGAATGTCATTGATAACTTTGCTGAGCTGTGATTGTGGACAGCGCTGTGAATTTTATCTGCAGAAAAATACACGTTGCAGCCCTGTGGCGTGGAAGCGCCAATTCTGTATTACCTTCATCATAATTCTATTTCACTGCAAACCTGGAGGGCTGTAGCCACTGTACAGCATGCAAAAAAAGGACTTGTGAATAAGGAACACGGATACGCGTTTGAAATGTGATTCAGAGGAGAGGAACACAGCTCAGGCTAAAATGTTTTAATTAATAATTCTAGCTAATCTTGCTTCAAACGATGTTACGTTAACATACTGAACTACACACCGCGTTACAGTTTCCCATATACTTGACAAAGCTACAGAAGGAAGTTACATAAGATAACCTTAAATAAATCTCACACACGCACACACACACACACACACACACACACACACACACACACACACACACACACACACACACACACACACACACACACACACACACACACACACACACACACACACACACACACACACACACACACACACACACACACACACACACACACACACACAACACACACACACACACACACGGGGTTCAGTCACTACAGTATATATTCTCTGGAACTTCATTTCAAGCGACAGCGTGCCGTGTGCTGTAACGCGCGTCTTAATGCCAACAACCGACTTACTTCAGTGCAAACCCTCCGATCTTTCGCTTTGCTTTCCGAATGTGATATTAAGCGGCTCCCGGTAGGTGAGACACGATGTGATCGATATTAACTACAGTGATATATATATATATATTATATATATATATATATATATATATATATATATATATATATATATATATATATATATAGTTCTTAATAATAATAATAATAATAATAATAATAATAATAATAATAATAATAATAATAATAATAATAATAAATGTGAAGAGTTTTCTATTCATTCTTCTATTTCAATGTTTTTTTGTTTTTTTTTCAATACACCTGTTTCACATCCACTGAGCTGGCACTGCTGTACTCTGCCAGGTTACTTCACCGCAATGCTAAGGGCACAGTGGCACCTTTAACTGGAAAGGGCAGAGATGCTGCCGGACCTCTTCTGCTGCTATTCTGCACGACGCTGCTGTTAAAGGGACCGTCTCTTATTTGCGGGGCGCGCTGTCCCGCATCAGAGCCTGTAGCTTCGGCACACGTACCTTGTTTTTAATTTCAGCGGACAGCCCGTACGCGGGTCCTTTGTTGAAGTGTCCAAACGACATGAGTCCTGTTGATCCCAGCACTGGACGGAGACGCGTTGAAGAGAAGGAGGTGCGATTTAAATCCTCGGTGTGGAGCTACCCGACCGTGCGCCCCGCTTAGCGTACTCGCCGAAGGTGTCCGGCAACTTTT
>NC_054571.1:2907875-2951325 GCF_017654505.1 Polyodon spathula | reverse complement strand
CACACACACACACACACACACACACACACACACACACACACACACACACACACACGTCTGCGGGTCGTTTTATAAGGGCTGGGTCCCATGACAGCTTTGCTGATCTGTTGCAAAATGGCACCCAACACATTCAGGGACGGAAATCAGACTTCCACTGCAAAGCAGTTTGACCCATTCCAGGTTTTAGTACGGAGCTTGATTAGCCACAGTGTGTCTAGGTAACAAGCTCACACAAACCTTAACACACACACACACACACACCAGACAGTCTGTGGTGTGGACTGCGACGCAGCAAAATATTCCGACCCAGGGTACTGTCGAAACGACTAGACAAACGTTTATTTGGGTTGTGTAAGTCCCTGCCTTTAGTGAAGAAGGTGACGTTTCGTGGTTGGGTAAGGTCCAAAATCATGCGAACTATCGGTGTCACACAGATCCATTGTTCGAGCCAAGTAATTCGAGTGTCCTTTTGGTCCTTAATAGGTTGACGATGCGTTACCCTCGTTAGCAATGGGAGCAATGCTAAACTTTTAACAGCTTGGGATTGATTTTTTTTGTAACCAGTCAAGAAGAGCCCTCCATTGCTGTTGCTTTTCTGTGGTGAAGCGTGAACGTGCACAGCGTGTTCTGCACGTGCGCACGCAAAAGGCTTTGAATAAACACAGAGCGAATAAACTCAAGAGCTGCACACACTGCGTTAAACCCTACTCCAGCCGACTTCCAGCGAGAGCTTTCTGACAAGCGCTCAGGAACCTTTCTGAAGTTCAACACTTGGAAAACGTTTCTCTGCGTAAACCGCTCAACAGCGTTGCGTTACAGAAATACTAACAGAAAGTGAAATTCAAAAGACAAAGGTTTCGAACGGACAAGATTTAGTTTCTTTCGGTATTTCCAAAATACGAATACCCTTGGCTTGTGATTTTAGTGCAGAGGGCTGACCATGCACTGTGTCCGATGCGATACAGGAATGGCCACTCCAGGGTTAATGTAATGCAGGGGAGGGAGCTGGGGAGGGGCCGAGTACTGGCTGAATCAATCTTACAACGCACTACAAAAAGGCGTTTCAGATATCCAGTGCTGGAGGTGAGACAAGCAGGATCCCTTCCCCCCCTGCTCTGGTCACATGTCCAGCCACGCACTGCAGTGCACACGGCATGCTACTGCTAACACACTGGGGTATAAATAGCACAGCGCAGGACTGTAGCACGAGAGAGAGAGACAGGTCAGAGTGACCTGCATCAACAGCTCTGCACAGCTGCATTCCAGAACCAGCCTCTGATCCACAGCTCTGCACAGCTGCATCCCAGAACCAGCTCCTGATCCACAGCTCTGCACAGCTGCATCCCAGAACCAGCTCCTGATCCACAGCTCTGCACAGCTGCATCCCAGAACCAGCCCTGATCCACAGCTCTGCACAGCTGCATCCCAGAACCAGCCCCTGATCCACAGCTCTGCACAGCTGCATCCCAGAACCAGCTCCTGATCCACAGCTCTGCACAGCTGCATCCCAGAACCAGCCTCTGATCCACAGCTCTGCACAGCTGCATCCCAGAACCAGCTCCTGATCCACAGCTCTGCACAGCTGCATCCCAGAACCAGCTCCTGATCCACAGCTCTGCACAGCTGCATTCCAGAACCAGCTCCCCAGAACCAGCCTCTGATCCACAGCTCTGCACAGCTGCATCCCAGAACCAGCTCCTGATCCACAGCTCTGCACAAGCGCTCGGCAGCAGCCTGAACTGAACTGTTTTGTAAAGTCCAATGAAACCGGTTGAGCGATGCTGCGTTAATGTATTGAATTGCAAAATTTGACATTTTGAAATCTAACGTGAAATATTACTGTACTACTATATATCAATCCTAAAATTCTAGGTGATGCAAAACTTCTGGCCATAGCTTTGACTTCGCCAGTACTGTAAAACATGGAATCTATATCAAACTTCACTTGAAATTTTTGCACACTATAGCCACAAAACCTGTATAAAATGACTAATCGATTTTATAAACTGTGTATGGATGCTTTACCTAGCACAGCTAGGCACTTGCAGAATGAAGCTGAAAACGAAGTCCAGTAATTGGCAAATGCACAGTATAGCCAGTGCTGGAGAGAAGACTGCTCCTGGTTTCACCAGGAGTTTAATAAGACACCCCCGAGCTTGCTGTGTACGCACTGGGGCTAATCAAGCTCCTATCAAAATCTGGACTGGATGAAACTATGCAACGGCAGTCTCATTTCCATCCCTGGCAGAACCATTGGGGGGGACGGGACAACGGAACGAGACAAAATCACATCGGGGACATTCAGCTGAGTCCTAAACAAAAGCATTTAAAAGCCCCGCTTCGCTTCAAGAGCTCACAGGAACAGTTTGAAAGGCGCGGAGCGCTCTCAGCGCGATTCGGGGGGATTACCTTGAATTCCACTCCGTGCGCTTGGCCGGCACCACCTTCCCATATCCCTGGCAGAAGAGGGCTGTGAGGAGCGGACTGAGCAGGACAAACATAAGCTGGAATACAGCGAAACTCCCGGCGACCACCAGGAACTCATCCATCGCCGCTCAAGGCCTGCGGAGAGAGAGACGGAGAGGGAGGGATGACACCAACATACAACTGGGATACAGGGAGAGCGAACACAGGAGTCCCAGAGCTGGGTTATAAACTGCTTCAGTCTTCATGCAAGCTACACAGCCAGCTGCATGTGATTTCTAATCATTACCAGCCTGTATTTGGTCACTTTCATTGAAAAACAGGGAAACACGTGGCTGAAGTACGCAGCCGAGCATGGCGTCAACGGGCTTTCAAATTCCGAGAGGTGCCTCAGGTATGATCTGGAGGATACAGCACAGTATAAACTGAGAGATGCTCGGGGACCCCTGTGCTCCTCTGACTGTGTGACTCCCCCCTGCACACCACACGGCCGTGCCTTTACCAGGGGAGACCCTCGGGGACCCCTGCGCTCCCCTGACTGTGTGACTCCCCCCTGCACACCACGCGGCCGTGCCTTTACCAGGGGAGACCCTCGGGGACCCCTGCGCTCCCCTGACTGTGTGACTCCCCCTGCACACCACGCGGCCGTGCCTTTACCAGGGGAGACCCTCGGGGACCCCTGCGCTCCCCTGACTGTGTGACTCCCCCTGCACACCACGCGGCCGTGCCTTTACCAGGGGAGACCCTCGGGGACCCCTGCGCTCCCCTGACCGTGTGACTCCCCCTGCACACCACGCGGCCGTGCCTTTACCAGGGGAGACCCTCGGGGACCCCTGCGCTCCCCTGACCGTGTGACTCCCCCTGCACACCACGCGGCCGTGCCTTTACCAGGGGAGACCCTCGGGGACCCCTGCGCTCCCCTGACCGTGTGACTCCCCCTGCACACCACGCGGCCGTGCCTTTACCAGGGGAGACCCTCGGGGACCCCTGCGCTCCCCTGACCGTGCGACTCCCCCCTGCACACCACGCGGCCGTGCCTTTAGCAGGGGAGACCCTCGGGGACCCCTGCGCTCCCCTGACCGTGTGACTCCCCCTGCACACCACGCGGCCGTGCCTTTACCAGGGGAGACCCTCGGGGACCCAAACCATTTTAAGCCGAGTTGACGCTGTATCCTTAGACCGCAAAATACCAACTAACCTTCAGGCTGCTTTTTTTAAACTTTATTTTCGTCCAGTTCCTCAAATCAAAATGCACGTCATGTTGCTGCTTTTCTCTTCACAAGGGGAGAACTGCTGACAAGTTTCCCCTTGCTCTGGTTCTCCAGCCACGTGGAACATTGGCACAAAAAGTTAGCTGTGGTTTCATAGTACAAGGCTGCCTGCTCTTGAGCAATTTAGCTGGGCAAGTGGGCTGTATACAAAAACCTCAGATTAGGTGTCCCCAGGACTGTACTGCACGCTAAACTGAGACGTGGATACAAGAGATAACCCTACACCCAGTCCTGGGTTTGAGAACCCCCCTTCTTTAGTGATATTACTGAAATGAGCAGGTAACGTACTGAAATCTGCTCCGAGCGTCTCCACAAGTCACACCAGAGTCTGCTTGCTATTAGGAGTGCTTCATGCAGCGATGAAGGAGGGAGAAGTTTATTTAACAACAGACTCCTGACTCTTGTTCATTTCAATACTCACTGGAGGGCAGGACTTGTGTGAGCTTCTAACCCTCACTTTTGTTACACACAAACACACACAGAAGGCCAGTCTAGTTCGTTCACCTCGAGTTCAGAGTCAGTGTCCTCCAGCTTCCCTGGAGTTGAGTTTACAAGCCTGTGCATGTTTAGAAACCTCAATCTGCTCTCTGTGCATTTCATTTGAATTGCGACAGTGAATAATGTGCCACTTAAGAGGTTATGAAGACGACAATTTCAGCTGTTTCAGCATGCAGTGTCTGCGGTTTTTTCTTTGTCGCTGTTTTTGCAATTTCAGAACAAGTTTGGAGAAAGGGGAAGAGCCCATTCCTAGCGCTCCATTTGCCCTACTAGAGGATTGAATTCAACAGGACAGTCAGGCAGTGTGAAACCAACCACGTTAGAATTCACAACGCAGACGAAACCGACCGCCTGGTTCAGAGGTCACGTACAAACGGCAGTCCAGTCTTTCCATCTGGTATTGGTGTATTTTAGAGCCATGTAATTGAAAGAGAGCTGGCATTAAAGATACTGCTTCTCATATGAAGAGGCGTTTCAGACTGAAGCGTGTAATTGCAGAGAGAGACACCCGTCCTTTACATATATGTAGCAAGACTCCAGGAGGGGTGTCCAATCCGGTCCTGGGGCTGCTATTCCACTCCAGGTTTAACATGCAACACGAGATCATGAGCTACCTACTTCAGAGGAGGATTACCTGGTTCAGTGAAACCATTATACAGCTTTGGCCAACCCTGCTTGCGCACCGTCTACAGCCTTACTGGCTTTACTCGTTTAACTGAGATAACGCAACATGCACGTTGAGCTTTTCCTATATACTGAAGACTTGTAGCACCCGCCTGTGTCAAATGGAAATGCGTGTATTATTTTATAAATGCACTGGTCTCTGTCTCTCTCTGTGTCTGTCTGTCTCTCTCTCTCGTTGACAAACGGGTGTTTGACGAGCGGCAATGTATCCAGATTATTATTATTATTATTATTATTATTATTATGGGTGTTATTTGTAGCTATTCCCTCGCGTTGTGTTCAATTGAATTGCATTCACCGCATGTTTAGTAGCGTTCACGTATTTCCTGGAGTACACAAACCCCCTTGCAATTAGCATGACTGCAGTTTACTACACTGCGACGTGTCGGCCGGTATTTCTGCCTCGCCAACAACATAAACGAGACGTGTCGGTTTCGTTTTCTTTACCCAGTTCTCCGTGCTGGCCGATCAGAGCGGAGCTGCGCTGGGGCTGACCGCACACACCGAGCTCCCTCCCCGGGGACTCTCTTTCAGGCGCTCCGGGGGCCGGGGTCACAGCTCCGGTGCAAGCGCCTGCATTGCTCCGCAGTGTGCAGCTGGCGTGCAACTTCATTTAAAAGGCAATACAGCGCGCTGCACGGCGCTCGTCTTTTGGCGCACTACGCTTTTAATTTCAAGCAGATCAGCAGTAGCACGGGTTGAACTCGCTTTAATAACAAGCAAAGCAAAGTTGAAACTTTTTATTATTATTATTTCTGGTCACAAGGTCAACTACAGCTGCACATCCTGCATTAGTTAATTACTGCAAAGCTTCTCACCTGATAAATGTTGCATAGAGCTGTATACGCGGCGGACTCCTCCCTTCTGCGATGCTTGGTGGTCCTCGATTTCAAGTGCAGGTGTGTTTTTGTGCCCCCGACAGCCAGCATTAGTAGAATAACTTCCTTCCCCGCCGCTTCCCTCCTGCCCCACAATGCCTCCGCGAAACTTGCCTTGCTCTTGCAGATGCGCCGCTTGGCTTGCAGTGCTGTCTGCAGCTCCCCGGCTGCCCCGCTGACGTCACCGCCTGGAGGAAGCCTCGCCCCGCCCCCGTTCAGCCCAGTGGGTAACGCCCCGGCTCTGTTGTCTTGGAAACAGCGCTGGACGCTGTGACGCAGGGTCCTGGTGCTGGAGTCGTGGGGCGCGCTTGCTTCAGTGCGTTTGGGACACAAACCCTAAAGCGGTGTTTAAAAGAGAAGAGTGACGAGAGGATGGCTTTTAAAACCTTCAACCTTTCTGTGCACGTCCAAAAAAAATAAAAATAAAAAATGCTTTTCATTGGTTTCATTATTAGAGAGAGAGGGAATGCACAGCGAGAGACATTTATATGTGTAACATGTACATTTCACACAGGGCTGTGCTGGAAATCTTCAATATATAGCAACAACTCAACGTGCGTATAACGTTATTTCAGTTAATTCCTGTCACATTTAAACGAGGAAAGCCATCAATCAATCAATCTTTATTTTATAGCACAATCACAAAGCGCTTTACAGGATGCAATAACAACAAGAAAACCCATAATACTACAAACACAGAGAAATGCATCATACATTAAATACAGTGGAAAGAGCAGAATACAGGATAGCAGCATAATACATGAAATAGTGCATTAAATACAGTGGAAAGAGCAGAATACAGGATAGCAGCATAATACATGAAATAGTGCATTAAATACAGTGGAAAGAGCAGAATACAGGATAGCAGCATAATACATGAAATAGTGCATTAAATACAGTGGAAAGAGCAGAATACAGGATAGCAGCATAAATACATTAAATACAGTGGAAAGAGCAGAATACAGGATAGCAGCATAATACACCCCTCATAGTGCATGCATTAAATACAGTGGAAAGAGCAGAATACAGGATAGCAGCATAATACATGAAATAGTGCATTAAATACAGTGGAAAGAGCAGAATACAGGATAGCAGCATAATACATGAAATAGTGCATTAAATACAGTGGAAAGAGCAGAATACATGATAGCAGCATCACACATGAAATAGTGCATTAAATGAAATAGTGCGCTACACACTGCACCACTCACACTGCACCACCCTCACACTGCACCCTCACCCTCACACTGCCTCACACCACCCCTCACACTGCACCCTCACACTGCACACACTGCACCCCTCTCACACTGCACCCCTCACACTGCACCCTCACACTGCACCCTCACACTGCACCCTCACACTGCACCCTCACACTGCACCCTCACACTGCACCCTCACACTGCACCCTCACACTCACCCTCACACTGCACCCTCACACTGCACCCCTCACACTGCACACACCCCTCACACTGCACCCTCACACTGCACCCTCACACTGCACCCTCACACTGCACCCTCACACTGCACCCTCACACTGCACCCCTCACACTGCACCCCTCACACTGCACCCTCACACTGCACCCCTCACACTGCACCCTCACACACTGCACCCCCCACACTGCACCCTGCACCCTCACTGCACCCTCACACTGCACCCTCACACTGCACACTGCACCCCTCACACTCACACTGCACCCTCACACTGCACCCTCACACTGCACCCCTCACACTGCACCCTCACACTGCACCCCTCACACTGCACCCTCACACTGCACCCTCACACTGCACCCTCACACTGCACCCCTCACACTGCTACCCTCACACTGCACCCTCACACTGCACCCTCACACTCACACTGCACCCTCACACTGCACCCCTCACACTGCACCCTCACCTCACACTGCACCCTCACACTGCACCCCTCACACTGCTCCCCTCACACTGCACCCACACTCACACTGCACCCCTCACACTGCACCCCTCACACTGCACCCTCACACTGCACCCCTCACACTGCACCCTCACACTGCACCCCTCACACTGCGCGCTCACACTGAACGCTCACACTGCACCCTCTGTGTATACCTTTACCATGTATGCAAACGCAGGGAAAATCAACATGGTTTACTGAAGAACCTTAAGTGAGGTTTATCATTTAAATCATGGCAGGAGTTTGAGGTTAAACAAACCCCTTACAGTTGCATGAACGCCTCCTATTAGTAAACCTGCAGACTCCCAGGCTCATTCCTGCTGTGATGAGAAGGGGGCTCAGTTAATTCAGCCTCACAGATTTACCAGGGGTCTGGCTGTTCAGTGCTCCTGGCCCTCCTGCATCACACTCAACCCTACACTGCACCCTCACACTGCACCCCTCACACTGCACCCTGTCACTGCACCCCTCACACTGGACCCCTCACACTGCACCCCAGGACTGCACCCCTCACACTGCGACACTGCACACCACCCCTCACACTGCACCCCTGCACCACCTCAACTGCTACCCTCACACACACTGCACCCTCACACTGCACCCCTCACACTGCACCCCTCACACTACACCCTCACACTGCTCCCTCACAGGGGACCCCTCACACTGCTACCCTCACACTGCACCCTCACACTGCACCCTCACACTGCACCCTCACACTGCACCTCTTCTATCACACTGCAGTGCCACACTGCACGCTCACACTGCACGCTCACACTGCACCCCTCACACTGCACCCTCACACTGCACCCCTCACACTGCTACCCTCACACTGCACCCTCACACTGCACCCTCACACTGCACCCCTCACACTGCACCCTCACACTGCACCCCTCACACTGAACGCTCACACTGCACGCTCTGTGTGTACCTTTACCATGTATGCAAACGCAGGGAAAATCAACATGGTTTACTGAAGAACCTTAAGTGAGGTTTATCATTTAAATCATGGCAGGAGTTTGAGGTTAAACAAACCCCTTACAGTTGCATGAACGCCTCCTATTAGTAAACCTGCAGACTCCCAGGCTCATTCCTGCTGTGATGAGAAGGGGGCTCAGTTAATTCAGAGATTTACCAGGGGTCTGGCTGTTCAGTCTCCTGGCTCCTGATCATTTCAATAATATACCTGAACAAGGGGAGCTATGAACCCCAGGACTGGGGCTTGTGCGAGCATCTAGCCCTGCAAAAACACGGAACACGGTCAATTAAAGGGGACCAAAAATGGGCTTGCAACAGGGAGATGCAGCTCTTCTATAGCGCAGTGCCATATAAGCACATCAGAAGAGAAACGCGAGGGACAGCGCATGGGCTACAGACAGCAGGCGCGTCTCGTTTTGTAACTTCAGCTACACCGTAATCACTGACAAGGAGACTGTAATTAATGAATGGAAGGTAAGCACAGCTCTGGCGAGCGGAAACCAATATGAGTAGGAAAAAAACAAAACTTCTGCTTTTAATAATTCTTAATGCTCTGGAGAGAGTCGACTCCTTCTTTCTTTCTACACACCAGCAGGGTCAGACCATGCGTGCAAACAGACACTTCTTTAACCAAGAGCAGGAGCAGATGTCATGTTTTGAAATGAAAACAATCCAATCTAATGCAACAGAACGAGAACCATAGCAGTTAAAATCATACAGCGATCAATGTGCGTTTTTGTTTTTATTATGGCCCTGAATAGAGGTATGTGCAGCAGTTAGTTTTTAAAGCCCCGCGATGACACCTTGTAGCCACAAGGTGGCGGTGTGGCACTCAGATTCCTCCCTCAGTCCTTTGTGTGAAGCGCTTTGGTCAAATAGTCCTGCCAAAGTAAAAAGCCTTTTACATTTTAATTACGCCTGGAATTAAACCTCAAGTACTTTCCAGAGAAGCTGACTGAAGATAAATGATGACGACAATCGTTTTAAAGCATGTTTGAACTCCTATTAATCGCGACTTTCTCCCTAATTAGCAGATCTCTCCCGCACTGTTTGAGTAGAGACCCAGATTAATCACACGGCATTTAACATCAGCCACAAAAAGATTACTTTGATCCAAAATACCCAGATTATTGTAATCCTACTGCGGAGAAGGGTTTAGCTTTTAAATGATCACAGAACAGCGATATTTTGTTTGAACTGTCATAGCAAACATGTCCAAAATATAGTGTTAGAATATAATATTTACACATTTAAGTTTTGTATCCATGCAAGCAACAAGGAAAACGCATATTTAGTGGTTTAGCGTTACAAGACGAGGTAGATGTCTAAAATGGTTGTATTTTAGGGATCAACGTCATTGTTTTTTCTAATTATAACCCTGGCAGCTATTTTATTGTGGGATTACAATCTGTGAAGTCTGATGCGATCCAGGTTGATTCACCGGTGCTGCAAAATACTTTAAAACGTTCAACTGTGTCCTTATCAAAGTGCAGGCTGGTCCAATCAGAGCGCTTCATTTCTTTTTTGGACAGACGAAGAAAAAAAAAAAAAAAACAGACACCAGTGCACGATTGTTTGTCAATGGTAAAGCCTTAGAAATTCAACTTGATAAAACTAAGAAAGGTTTCAACTAATCGCGGACGAGAGGACGGGCTGCGAAGCGGCATCTGAGCTCTGCAGCTCGGTTTTGAGAAGGAGGAAGGGCGGCTTTAGTCCAGATCTTTATTTCATCACCTCGGTGTTTCTTGGTCTGGAAGCTGCTTTGACAGCCTCTCCCTCTCTCCTCTCTCCCACTGCCTCCTCCTCTCTGCCTCCCCCTCTCCATCCCTCTCTCTCTCCCACTGCATCCCCCTCTCAGTACCTCTCCCCTCTCCCACTGCCTGCCCCTCTCCACCCCTCTCTCCCACTGCCTCCCCCTCTCCACCCCTCTCTCCTCTCCCACTGCCTCCCCCTCTCCACCCCTCTCTCCTCTCCCACTGCCTTCCCCTCTCCACCCCTCCTCTCTCTCTGCCTACTCCTCTCCACCCCTCCTCTCTCTCTGCCTCCCCCTCTCCACCCCTCCTCTCTCTCTGCCTCCCTCTCTCCACCCCCTCTCTCTGCCTCCTCCTCTCCACCCCTCCTCTCTCTCTGCCTCCCCCTCTCCACCCCTCCTCTCTCTCTGCCTCCCCCTCTCCACCCCTCCTCCTCTCTCTGCCTCCCCCTCTCCACCCCTCTCTCTCTCTGCCTCCCCCTCTCCACCCCTCCTCTCTCTCTGCCTACTCCTCTCCACCCCTCCTCTCTCTCCTCTCTCCACCTCCCTCTCTCTCCTCCCCCTCTCCTCTCTCTCTGCCTCCTCCTCTCCACCCCTCCTCTCTCTCTCTGCCTCTCCACCCCTCCTCTCTCTCTCTGCCTCTCCTCTCTCCCCTCTCTCTCCTGCCCCTCCTCTCTCTCCCTCCTCCTCTCCACCCCTCTCCTCTCTCTCTGCCTCCTCCTCCACCCCTCTCCTCTCTCTCTCTCTCTCCTCTCTCTCTCTCCACCCCTCTCCTCTCTCCTCTCCTCTCTCTCTCCTCCTCTCTCTCCTCTCTCTGTGGGTCTAGTGTTCTGCTGAAATGTTATCAGCTCTCTCCTGGCACCAAGTGATAAATAGCCAGGCTAATTGTGAAGATTACAGAGCAATTAGCGCACGATTTCTCAGCACGGCTCCGTGGTTATTAATCTGAGCCTCTCTGCCCCCCCCCCCCCCCCCCCCCCCCCCCCCCCGTCTCTCTCCCCCTGCTCTCCCTCCTAGGCTGCGCTTTCACAGCGTCCCAAGGCTGTATTTCTCTCTCCTCTGACTTGCTGCGTGCCGACTGGACTGACTGACGCAACGCGACGCAATCATGAATATCATTAACCCCGCCCTGACCCTGCTCGGCTCCGAGATTGTTAAATGAAGTGTTCTTCCCTTACAGCCGCATGAACAGTTCTTGTTAGTAGACAGGCTGAGGTGAGACATGCTCCCACTGTGAGGACTGCAGCTGATCATTTCAATAATATACCTAAACAAGGGGAGTTCTGAACCCCAGGACGGGGTGCCAGACGCGTGCCAGTTTCAATCCCTGCCAAAGAAAGCCCTTTCCCTTTAAGACTGTGCGTCGTGTTGTGGGACAGCTTTGAAGAACCACACCAGGCATTGCCAGGGGAGCGGGGGCAAGAGAGAGAGAGAGAGAGAGAGAGAGAGAGAGAGAGAGAGAGAGAGAGGAGAGAGAGAGAGAGAGAGAGAGAGAGAGAGAGAGAGAGAGAGAGAGAGAGAGAGAGGAGAGAGAGAGAGAGAGAGAGAGAGAGAGAGAGAGAGAGAGAGAGAGAGAGAGAGGAGAGAGAGAGAGAGAGAGAGAGAGAGAGAGAGAGAGAGAGAGAGAGAGAGAGAGAGAGAGAGAGAGAGAGAGAGAGAGAGAGAGAGAGAGAGAGAGAGAGAGAGAGAGAGAGAGAGAGAGAGAGAGAGAGAGAGAGAGAGGGAGAGAGAGGGGAGAGAGAGAGAGAGAGAGAGGGAGGGAGAGAGAGAGAGAGAGAGAGAGAGAGGGAGAGAGAGAGAGAGAGAGAGAGAGAGAGAGAGAGAGAGAGAGAGAGAGAGAGAGAGAGAGAGAGAGAGAGAGAGAGAGAGAGAGAGAGAGAGAGAGGTTAATTCGGTGATTTTCAGTGGGATCACGTCGAGGGACCGGAATAGCGTGCCTCTCTCGCTGTCTCATGGTTGGATCGGCTCGCTGTGCGCCGCAGCTAATTTGGGCTGATTTGAGAAGCGTAAAGGTCAGAGCAGACAGCTCTCGTATGACAGGCAGGCTCGTTAGCTCAGCACTGTAACTACCTTCGACTCCGAGAAGCTGTTTAACTCTCTTCCACCGTCCCAGCAGAGCCTAATGTTGCCTTGATGATGAAACCCTTCTTAGAGAGACAATGAAGCCGCTGTAAAGCAGTTAATGAGGGTCCTGAGAGAAAGGGTGCTCCCTCCAGTCCAGGGCAGGCTTGAGGCACGGAGACTACACTGCTCCCTCCCTCACCCCCCTAAGAGAAAGGGTGCTCCCTCCAGTCCAGGGCAGGCTTGAGGCATGGAGACTGAACTGCTCCCTCCCTCACACCCCTAAGAGAAAGGGTGCTCCCTCCAGTCCAGGGCAGGCTTGAGGCATGGAGACTGAACTGCTCCCTCCCTCACACCCCTAAGAGAAAGGGTGCTCCCTCCAGTCCAGGGCAGGCTTGAGGCACGGAGACTGAACTGCTCTGAACTCCTCCCTCACCCCCCAAGAGAAATGGGTGAACTCCCTCCCTCACACCCCTAAGAGAAAGGGTGTTTCCTCTAGTCCAGGGCAGGCTTGAGGCACAGAGACCCAATTGCTCCCTTGCATTTGCCCCCCTCGTGGCAGACAGAGCTCAGTGGCTCCCTGTTAAATTCAGGGCTGAGTTTGCAATCCTGCTTACTACTTATTAGTCAGGTGACCACATGGCTCCGTGCTAATCCGGACAGTTTGGGATAGTTCAGGTTTTTCAACTCACACAACCCAATGCATTCTGGGAAATGTAGTCCTGCTTCTCTTGAAGGAATGGGACCTGAGACAGGTACAAAGTACCAGGATGCACTGGGGTGTGAGTTGAAAAGCCTGAACTGTCCCAGACTGTCCCGCTGAACACATAACCACATGCTCACCTTACTTACAAGGTCCTTGATGGTTTTGGGTCTTTGCATTTAGAGGAGATGTTGGTGCTCCTTGCTTCTCGTCACACCCTGAGGTCAGCTAACTTTTTTGGGGGGTTTTTAGTTGCTCTGCTCCCCGTCTTTGGGGTCGTATCGGGGACGCTGGCACAGGTGAGTCTTTCAAATCAAATTGAAAGAGATGTGAGATATGCTTTACAGGGCTAGCTAAACAATAACTCATCACAAGCGTTCAAGACCCCAAAGATCTCACCTTCAGGTGAAAAAAAGAGAGAGAAAGAATGGCCAATGGCTTTTAAATATTTAATTTTACAGAGTTTTTATTGTAAAGTGTCAATTGGATTGCATTGCATTGTGTTGCATTGTATTGTATTGCATTGCATTGCATTGTATTGCATGGAACTGGCCCCTGGAATCAGCAATCCTGGATTTGTCCTGTAATAAATATATCGTGCAGGATACATGATGGACATTGTTTCAAGGTCCTGTTTTTCTTTTTATCTTGTATTAAGCACAAATCGGTAGGAATTTCATTTAAAATCCATGTCACACACACACACACACACACGCGCGCGCGCACGCACACACTCTCCACAGCCGGCTTCGTTCTCAAGGGGCGCAGGATTAAGGAGATCGGGGGTGGGTAGGCTGGTGGGGAGGGGTGGGGGGAGGCGGAATAACAAAAAAATGGCAATTTCATCTTTAGCAGTCGGGAGGGGTCAAGTGTGATTTTACAAACCAAAGCGCACTGCTGCCAGAGCTGCCAATCATCGCGCACAGTCTGCAGCTACGGGGTTGCCTAGCAACCAGGGGGATAGAGTTGCTAGGCACCCTGAGCTATGTGAAGTAAAAAAAAAAAATTTGCTATTTGATTGCCAACTAAGGGTGCCAGATCTGATAATTGAAAGAGGCATCTTCTGACGAGAATCAATTTACTTATCAAGATTATTTCATTACAAGCTAATTAAGCTTCCCTAAGCATTTATACTGACTATTAGAACTAAACCAGGCCTGCTGCTTTGTATCAATTACTCTTGTTCAATGCTCCACTAGAATGTGTTTAAGGATTTTTTTTTGTTGAAAAGGGAATAATGTAGAGGCACCTGCCATAACACTGTCAGCTCTAAAGGCATGTCCGCGAAGCATTGACGCTGTTCTAGAGGGCTGGCTGACTGCTGCTTATAGAACCAGGTGATTCTGTTCTTCATTTTGAGTTTCCTTTTTGTGAAAAAGGGGCCAGCGTTTGTTTTACATATACTGTCGAGTCAAGTCCCACCCCGTCCCCAAAAGGACAATCCATGTTTGAATGCGAGCCCAGCCTCTGAACAGCTTCAGTCTTCAATGAGCTGCTTAGCGTCAGAACACCTGCTCCGAGATCAAACGATCATGAGGCTTATCAATGAAACAAAAGCAACACTGCAAGCAGAGGATTCTGGGATGCGATGGAATCAATAACGTAGACAAGTTCCTTCCTGCACATACATCCTGTGAAAGCTGCACGGAGGGGAAGCAGCTTCCTGACTAAATGTTTTCTTGTTGGCTGAATTGTCAGCGGGACTCCCATCTTATAAACCCTTTCAAATTACATTTCTGTGTTTTAGGACCTCGCAGCTGGAGCTGAGTGAACCGGTCAGAGGCGACGGTCATTGGGTTGATAGGGATCATTTACCAACCCGAGTGAAACAAGCAAGCGAAGAAGCAGCTGCTTGGGTTTGTGTGGATCGCTGTTCTCCACAGTAAGGAAAGCAGCGATCATCACAAACCCAAGCGCACACACACACACACACACACACACACACAAGACAGCACGCTGTGTTAGTGGAGCCCTGGTAAAGCCCACACACCTTCACAATGCACCGTGAACAATCCATTCACTCTGACTTCAAGGTTAGCAGGGAAAAGCGTTCAAAACGCTGCGTTAAATGAAAGCCAATTCCTCCCACAGTGAACAGATTTCCATAAGCTTGTTAAGCATCAGTAAAGGCTGGCGCACAATGAACCCTTCTTTGTCCATGCATGTAGGAACCTTTCAGGGCTGCTCTTAACACAGCAGAAAGGTAATCCAGTTGCAGAGCGTTGCTGACAGAAGTGAAGCGATCAGACACCGCAGGATTTGGGAGCAGCGGTGGCAAATATTTATGGATGAGACCAGCTGACAGCTGGCAATGCGTCCATTCCAGCGAAATCCCGCCGAGCGCGCGAAGGAAGACGTCGAGAAAGGATGCAGCCGAAACGTTTCCCCTTCAACGCGTTGCCGTTTCCTTGAGGATTTCTAAGTTCAGCTCTGTTGAGCGTTTGAATCGTTCCAGGAAGATTATAGCCCATTCCAGGGCAGGCTTCCTCTAAGTGACAGGCATGTCATCTTGTCACATCATTGTGTGACTTGGCTGTCTATGCAGAGTGTGACAGCGACAGATTAGAGTCTTAAACACATCCCTTCCTGTTGTGATGACAGCGCTTGACATTAACAGCAGCAGTATTCCCCTTTATTGCAATTCCAAGACTTGAGAAACAACTACAGCACAATCTACTCTACATCACTAACCAAGGGTTTGAAATACGCGGGGTATATAGAGCCCAGTTTAACCCAGAACAGCTTCAGTGCTTTAGCACACTGTTTACCCCCATGCTGATCACATTAAAACTCACATTCCTTGCTCTTTCTCAGCTTCACCAGCACAGAGGGAGGCTGTGCAGAGAGTATAAGAGCCTCCTTTCTCTTTCTCTGCTTTGCCAGCACAGAGGGAGGCTGTGCAGAGAGCATAAGAGCCTCCTTTCTCTTTCTCTGCTTCTCCAGCACAGAGGGAGGCTGTGCAGAGAGCATAAGAGCCTCCTTTCTCTTTCTCTGCTTTGCCAGCACAGAGGGAGGCTGTGCAGAGAGTATAAGAGCCCTATCTACCATGCCCGAAACTTCTCCCATGTTCCACCACAACCCTCAGGTCTCAATCCAGCTGCGCGGGTTCAGGATTAAGCTGAAACTGTCCTCTCAAGCCTCTGCTTACCTCTCTGCACCAGCTTCAGGAGATATCACAAGAGAATGGAGAGACATCCCTGGAGCACCTCTGTGCCATGTGTTGCATAAGAAACTCTGAGGGTCCTCAGTCACGATGCACAATGTCATGGAGGGGGGCCAAGAAAACGAAGGAAAGTTCTGGATCTACCGCCATCTAGTGGACAACACGGTACTGCACACATCCTTGTGCTGGTTCTTACTGAGATAAAGACCACTTAGAGTTGACAGGAATTGAAGAGCAGCTCCAGAACTTGTCAAAGCACCTAAAAACTAAAGAATAAAACAAAACGATGACCTGATGAAAGAAGATCAAAGAAAAATAAAACGATACAAGATTTGCCTTCCCACTCCACTTTCTCTTTGTAATTCCATTGCTGTGAATAGCATAAGACACTGGAGTTATACCACAAATTTGGTTATGATTAAAAAAAGGTTGACAGAAAACTGTTTTCTCCTCTCTTTCGTAGCACCCAGCGACCGTCCCGTTTCCGATGAGCTCCGAGGATGTGACCTCCCCTCGACTACGCGTATTCTCAAGCAATAACAACATCATCTGTATTATCTACTCAAGAATACCCGTGATCGCCAGGGAGTACGAAGGCCGGGCGCCTGGAAACGCGCTCGAATCCCACTCGAAAGCGCAGTGACAACAGCGCCATGCAGGACTGAAAAAGACACAGAATGAAATTATAATCGGACATGTCTTTCCTTGCAGTTTAATCACCTGGATAGCACTTAAAAGACTGTGAAAATATGCCCCGTTACTTTACTCTCAATTGAGACCACAGCAATTCCCCACAACAGCTGAAGGGCAGCATGTCCCTTTGCTTCCAGGAACCCGAGAGTGGATGTCAGCGCACTACCGACCCCTGCAGAACCAGGACCAGCCCTGTAGGAGTCTGCGTGAGCTCGGCCTGGGCTCTGGGGTGTGAAACGGTCCCTGCAGAACTTGCCTCCTTAACTTACACCAGTAAGAAACACCACATGTAAAAAAAGTGACCCGTCTTACTGGCGGGCAGAGTGTTGCAGGGGGGACAGTGCAGGGCATGTTCTCCTGGTATACCCTGGTGCGGGGCGTGTTCTCCTGGTATACCCTGGTGCGGGGCGTGTTCTCCTGGTATACCCTGGTGCGGGGCGTGTTCTCCTGGTATACCCTGGTGCGGGGCGTGTTCTCCTGGTATACCCTGGTGTGGGGCGTGTTCTCCTGGTATACCCTGTGTGGGGCGTGTTCTCCTGGTATACCCTGGTGCGGGGCGTGTTCTCCTGGTATACCCTGGTGCGGGGCGTGTTCTCCTGGTATACCCTGGTGCGGGGCGTGTTCTCCTGGTATACCCTGGTGCGGGGCGTGTTCTCCTGGTATACCCTGGTGTGGGGCGTGTTCTCCTGGTATACCCCTGGTGTGGGGCGTGTTCTCTGGGTATACCCTGGTGTGGGGCGTGTTCTCCTGGTATACCCTGGTGTGGGGCGGGTATACCCTGGTGTGGGGCGTGTTCCCTGGTGTGGGGCCTGGTATACCCTGGTGTGGGGCTCCTGTGTTCTCCTGGTATACCCTGGTGTGGGGCGTGTTCTCCTGGTATACCCTGGTGCGGGGCGTGTTCTCCTGGTATACCCTGGTGCGGGGCGTGTTCTCCTGGTATACCCTGGTGTGGGGCGTGTTCTCCTGGTATACCCTGGTGCGGGGCGTGTTCTCCTGGTATACCCTGGTGCGGGGCGTGTTCTCCTGGTATACCCTGGTGTGGGGCGTGTTCTCCTGGTATACCCTGGTGTGGGGCGTGTTCTCCTGGTATACCCTGGTGCGGGGCGTGTTCTCCTGGTATACCCTGGTGCGGGGCGTGTTCTCCTGGTATACCCTGGTGCGGGGCCCTCCTGGTATACCCTGGTGCGGAGCGTGTTCTCCTGGTATACCCTGGTGCGGGGCATGTTCTCCTGGTATACCCTGGTGTGGGGCATGAATATAACGCTGGATAGATCTCATATCAGCATGCGCCAGCACAGCCAGGAGCACAGCAGTGTAGTGCCAGCGAAACAAAAAGAAAACGGATCTCAAGAGGCAGATCACTCTGCTACCTGCGTCCTTCACAGGCATCGTAACCAGCCTACATGTGCCTTTGGAAAGCAACGGAGAACTGAAAGCAGCCCCTTAACACAGCCTTGTACAGATACCCAGCCTGCGCTCTTAGTAGGACTGAAGTCACTGCATTGTGTCTCTTTCTATTAATTCTACTGTAATTCTTGACATGTATGCTCACCTGCTTTCAAACAGCCATTCAAATATTTTCAGTGCAAGCGACTGACCAAGACACCTTGATTCTGCGGCAGGCACAGGAACACCCAGTCCCGTTTGTGAATGGCTAATCAAAGCTCCCTTTTAACAGTTATCCGCTTTTCATTTGCAGAGTAAGTTTGCAGCTTTCCTCCCCTCAGTTATGCTATGCTCTTACCACAGTTTAGCCTGGATTGCCTTGCTATCTAAAACACGCTCTATTATTGCTTTACAAGGCTGACGCTCTGCTCCAGCACGCTTTCACTGTGTTTCGTTACACTTTGCTGCGGTTTTAATATGGGAAACTCATATGGTGCGCGAGATACATTTTTCTCTTGACTCTAAGCTAAAATCATTTTCCATCAATCTATTCCAGTGATGGGAATCAGACTCCCATTGCACAGCAGTTTCACCCATTCTAGGTTTTACTGGGAGCTTGATTAGCCACAGGGGGGTCTAGGTAACAAGCTCAGGTGTGTCTTATTAAACTCCTAGTAAAACCAGGAATGGATCACACTGCTGTGCAACGGGAGTCTTATTTCCATCCCTGTATTCTAGCCTTTATTGAAGCCTGCATTCGGGGTGCGTGCTATAAAATAAAAACTATTAAAATGAATAATCAAGGACTTTATGAATTATACATGTGCAGAATTTATCCAGTCAGTGTTTTTTGGAGCAATTACGCTATTTTACCCTAAGTAGTGGGACGGAAAGCTAATTATCTAATTTCGTCTGAGCTCTGCTTATGCCTGTCTCTCTCTAATTAATCTCACTAAAAGACTGTGGATCAAGATTCTGCATTCAAAGGGCTTTGTCGAGTGGGGTAACACTTGATTCGAATGAGAGACTGTGAAGCATCCTCAGCACCTTCATACACAGCTGGGGCCAAAAGGCTTGCATCACCTAGAATTTAAGGATATATATATATATATATATATATATATATATATATATATATATATATATATATATATATATATATATATATTAGATATATTTTATTGAACATCATGTAATCAAAGAAACTACTAAATGATCTCGCAAAAGTCTTCCGGAATCCATAACAGTAAGACAGTATTTCATGTTAGATTTCGAAACGTCTCATTTTTTTCATTTGTGTCAGGTTTTTTTAGATTTCGAAACGTCTCATTTTTTTCATTTGTGTCAGGTTTTTTTTCCCTGTTAGTAGATGGAAAGCTACAAAGCGGCGTGCAATTCGCTATGGTAAGGTAACATTATTCAGCAGGTTTCATTCGACTTTATGAAGCACAATTTCCCATACTGCACCTCTCTGGGCTTTGCAATAACTGTTACCCATAACTGAGCGGAATCAGAAAAAGCCACACATGCCAAGGTTTTCAATTCCATGACTGGCAACACAAACGTGCAGTTGAAGAAGAAGCACATTTTACAGCAAACATGCTTTTTCATTTCAGTTTAAAGGAAGTTCTGAGTCTCTACGCCCTATTCTCAGGATATCGGTCCCGCTCGCACTTCCTTCCTCTCATTCACCTCAGCAGCATCCTCGGGGTCATGATACTGGCTGAAAGCCTGTCAGTCAACAGGGGGGGTGTGGTCAGAGCGTTCTAATAATGCAGCAATAACAAAAATGAAAAACGTCACTTAATTAAATACCTTTTTCAAGTCTAAATGTGAGTTTTGCTAGTGTTTTGTTGTTTTTTTTAATGTGTTTTGCCTAGGACTGTGTGAAAAACCACTCTTAACAACGCAGAGACGCAGAGAGAATCGTGCGACTGTCCTGTTCTTGCTCAGCACACAACGAGTGGGTTTGCGGGCCGTGGAAAAAGACAGGCGCACCGATGTCTCAAAAATGAAAAATTTGGCACCGCAGAGGAAACTCGTCCTCGGTGTGTCGTCTGTGTGGCTAATGACCGGCAAAAAATCAATGTGCAAAGGTTGGGGGCGGGATTCAAGAAAAGGTTGAGAATCCCTGATCGATTAGCTTGCTTCTAGTTCAATTTTAACAGGCTTTGCAAATGCAGCTCACTTGTCTTGTTAGGAGAATCTTTTAAGCGGCACTGCTTTGGTTTATTTGATGTTACAGCTAGATTACTAGTTAACAAATAGGGCTCATTTTGGGTGAGTCGTGAATATGTAGTTTATAAACTGAAATAAAGTCTAATAAAAGCCTGGTCTCTTGCTAACCATTTCTACAGCAACATCTTAAAAAGTGCCTTTAATTTAATGTAATTAACCCAGTTTCAATATGAGGACAGGATATTTGCTAAACAGTTTGAACTTGTCTTAAAGCAATGAGCTGAATACACTGTATTTCACTGTGTGGTAAGTAGGTGGACTGTAGCAGCATATTAACTAAATATTAACAAAGAAAACGAACACTGTTTGTTCATGCGTTAGCAAGCTAGTTAAACTAAAACATGCCTCTTTCATAAACATGCATTTGAACAGGATTACAAAAAAGTTATAGTGCTGATCTGCCTGTATGTCTGTCTGTCTGCCTGTTGGTGAATGGGAACTCTATATCAAATCACAGTTTTCATAGGGGAAAGATATCCCAGCTGCACATCACACCCTTTGGAAATGTCTATACAGGAGAGAGAACACACATGATATGATATTAAGCAGGTAAGATATTAACAATTAAGGAAGTACAGATGGGTTAAAGTATTCAGCTTTTTATGTGCCTTTTTTTTACCAATTTGTGTCTGTGGAGCAAAGAAGAGAAAAGGAGGCTCTTACACTCTTTGACCAGTCTCCCTCTGCTCTGTGCTGGTGGAGCAGAGAAAGAGAAAGGGAGGCTCTTATACTCTCTGAACAGCCTCCCTCTGCTCTGTGCTCATGCAGAAGAGAAAGAGAAAGGGAGGCTCTTACACTCTTTGACTGTTCTCCCTCTGCTCTGTGCTGGCGGAGCAGAGAAAGAGAAAGGGAGGCTCTTATACTCTCTGAACAGCCTCCCTCTGCTCTGTGCTCTAAGCCAGTAAAACAGAGGGAACAAGATTCTGGGAATCCAACAAGCTGCAGTGATGCATTTAAAATGCCGGGGTCAACTACAGCATGCTTCATTTACTATAAGAGTCAATTGATTTATTTTATGTGTTTATCTGTGGATAGCCGCCTCAGTAAAGAAAACTGTATAAAAACGCATTCATAACCCTATTTAAATGTGCTGTACAGTATAAAGCTAGGCAGGCATGCAGAAAGCAAAACCCAGTCTGACCGTGTGAAATATCTCACCATATATCTACAGGGGCCACTCACTGAATTAGGAACAACCCCCAAAATACTGTATGGGACCCCAGCAGAGTCTGCCAGGAACCCCTAATATACACCCTTATTAATATAGACTCTTATTAATATACTATGAACATCATCTATGGGTTGACTTTTTTAACATTAAAAATGTATTATTCTTAATAAGATAAAGAAACATATTATTTATTATTATTATTATTATTATTATTATTATTATTATTATTATTATTATTATTATTATTATTATTAAATTTGGTGAAAACTTACATGTGTACACTGTACAACATAGTATAACATATATATTTTTTTTATAATCATATGTCCTATTGGAAGTGACTCTGCATATAATGCGCAGTTCACAGCCTGCCTCTGCAAAGCGCTTTGTGATGGGGGTCCACTGTGAAAGGCGCTATATATTTATATAATGGAAATGTAGCTAAATAGATCCATTGAATTAAACAATTCAGTTGATCAATTTAAAAAAAGGTAAAGATGTGTACAATGTATATAGCATAAGTTATACAGTCATTAATAACGCACTTATTAGAGAACTACATTAATGCATATGAGAGCACGTTTAAAACAAGGTTAAACTGTGTTTTCTATCTATCTATCTATCTATCTATCTATCTATCTATCTATCTATCTATCTATCTATCTATCTATCGTAGATGCTTTTAAAATATCACGCATCAAGGCCATCAAAGCAGGCCCAGAACAACTGGTACCTCTGGACTCGCTCGTTCCATTAAAACCGAGCCTTGTGCCATGAACCGGCACCGATCACCATGGAGACGCGAAGCTCCAGCTATCCAACAGCTGTCAATGTATCGGGTACAAGACTGAGGGGAACGGGCGCTTCACGATTACGAAACAGTTGGGGCTTGGGGTTTTTTTTTTTTTGTCCTCTTGCTTGACCCCGCCGAGGTTATGAAATCACAACGGGCGATTACGATACCACCACTCCCAATTATCAGACAAGAGGCGCCAGTCTGCCACGGGAGCCCATTTCAGCACCGCGGACAGTTCCACGCGGGCTCCGTGGGAGCGCTTGAGTGCGCCTGGCTATTCTGCGCTGCTGAGATGCTAATGGAAGAATATGGAGGGTGATACTGTATAAATGAGAAGCAAACACACACACACACACACACACACACATTCACAATATAGAATTGAAGCTTGCCTGGTGTATTTTAAAAGTATAAATAATTCCACTTGTGTACAGCGCACGCACGCAAGCACGCACATTCACTATTGAGATAACTAGCAGAAAGCATCTTACTTACATACCTTGGTGCCCCTGGACAGCTAAAAAAAAAAAGTCCTATTGAGGAATATGGAAAGCAGGCAAAGTCATCTCACTAGCGCGGTGCCGCCCGGAAACGGCATTTCGTTTAAGAAATGTTGAGCGACCAGGGAGCGGCTTTTAACGACCACATAAGACACACATAATATTCTTATATATATATATATATATATATATATATATATATATATATATATATATATATATATATATATATATATATATAGGACAGAGCCACCCTGCTTATAACGACCAGTCAAGGCCTAACCCAGGGGCTGTGAAAGCGGTCGTTATATGCAGATGGTTTATACAGTCGAACCTTCTTTTGCAGACGGCTAAACTCCAAAGATTTGTTTATTTGTTTATTTATTTTGATAACGTTTGTCTTAAAGTAAACAGGTATTATATAACTCAATGAATCCATTACGAGAAGACACCTTCAATAGCACCGTGTAACACATTTTTAATTTTTTTTTTTTTTTTTTTTTTTTGTTCCTGGGTTGTAAGTGTGTATTTACAGTATAATCGTAAATCTCGAAAAACTACTCACTTCTAAATCTTTTGTAGTCATTTTTGTATTACTTTAGTATAAATACATGTTAATTTGGATTCATATGTTGTTGTTTTTCTGACTTTATGTGAACGAAATGACACACATTTGCCCGTTTTCCCACTGGAAATAGTGATATTTGAAAAATCACTGTCCTGGTCACAAAAGCAAAGTTTGTGGGGAATAATAGCCATTTCCTATACTTTTGAGGCATAAGCAATTAGGAAATAACACTTACTACCCAGGAACAAAAACTGTGTTGCACAGTGTAGTCACACCTGCGTTATGTCTTTATGGGTGTTAGGCGCAATGCAATTCACAATAAACCTGCTCACATTGTATTGATCGACAGTGACTCCGTGCGAATCTAATCTCAATACCGATGCTTACTGAGGACACTGAGTGACGGGCGTGTTCGCAGATTAACCTGCGCTGGATATTTTGTAGCAATGATGACCCTTCGTGTTTCCTGCACCGAACAAGCGTGCGTTCAGAGCACGACAATAGCACTGGCCATCTAATCCGATTAGCGAGCGTGAAACTCACTGACCCTCTCTAGCTTAGATAAACGATAAAGTTGTTTCACGTTGTTTAATCGAACACCTTTTGTCATGAATTATATGGGTATTCTTTTTAACAATAGACACACCTTAAAAAAAAAAAAACACTATAGAATATCATTTTTCAAAATATATTGAAATGCAGCAAAAAAAGGAACCACGAAGCACGAAGTTTAGCTGTCGCTGCTACAGCCGTGATTGAGACACGACAGCCTGGTGAAGGGAACACCTTTCATTACAACTATACGGGACCGCGTGTTATTAAAAACCCCTAACCCAATATAAAAAGGCGTGTCTCTTCAAAACGCCAGGCACCGCAATCTCTTGAAAGGAGGCGAGTAAAAGAAAAGGTTATGGAAGTAGAAAAGTCGCGATGAAGCGTATAGTGCCGCTCACTTCCGACGCGCATTCATAACACATGCACAGCTGTGTCAGGAGTAAACACACGGGGAATTATATTAACCTACCTCGTTATCTTTTCTCTCTTCTTTTATTTATTTATTTAAAGTATGTTATGCCGTGGTGGTAGGATCCAAAATCGTTTTGCAAAAAAAAAAAAAAAAAAAAAAAAAAACGCCCCTTCTTCATTCCCACTCCTGCTACTTATTGGCAAAGGAAATGTTAGAATCTTCAAAAAAAAAATAAAAAATCCGAATGCCGTTCCACACCCCCCGGCCCCCCGTCTCCTCCTCTCAAGACACCCCTGTTCCCTCCTTGTCGTAACTCTCCATTTCGTCTAGATACAGGCTTTTATATTGAAAAAAAGAGGGAGGGGGGCCGGCGTGGGTGCGGCATGGTGGTCTCTCTCTCTCTCTCTCTCTCTCTCTCTCTCTCTCTCTCTCTCTCTCTCTCTCTCTCTCTCTCTCTCTCTCTCTCTCAATAACGCCGATTAAACTCACCCAACGACGAATGAAAGTAGTCATGGTTTAAATCGAAATTTAAAATCGTCTTTAGAGTAAAGCTAACAGTCTGGACTGGAGATGTTCGAGTGTCGTGTGAGGGGGCGGTCCCTTTCGCGTTGCATTGGGGATGAGTGTCTAATATAAAACAGTATCATATACTATGCTTTCCTACAGTAACGTACAGCCAAATAGCAGGGCTGTGCGCATTTCTGACTGAAACTGAATTTGAGGCTTTTCTTTTACCAGGAGACTCTGTGTAACAGCAGGATAAGCGGTTCTGGGTGCATGCGCAGGCGTTGGTGTGACAGCCAGACAGACAGCCAGACAGATAGGCAGCTAGACAGTCAGGAAGTTATTTTTGATATAAATTATTTAGCGATATCTTTTTTTTTTTTTTTTTTTTTTTTTTTAAAGACATTCGGAGATATTTTAAATTGCATTGTAAGATCTCGCTAACTGTATTCGTTTGATTGACAGATATCTTTAAATTAATTTTTGATAAAAACTGCACAATGCAGATATCTCATAATGTTTAACAGCTATCTCGAGTGCATTGTAAACTCTCTCTAAATGATAATTTGGCTTGCCATGCATCTGCGTATTCCGAAGCGATAACATCGCTATTGCTAATTTGTATCTGTGGAGCAAAGAAGAGAAAAGGAGACTCTTACATTCTTTGACCAGTCTCCCTCTGCTCTGTGCTGGTGGAGCAGAGAAAGAGAAAGAGAAAGGGAGGCTCTTACACTCTTTGAACAGCCTCCCTCTGCTCTGTGCTGGTGGAGCAGAGAAAGAGAAAGGGAGGCTCTTATATGGACTGAACAGCCTCCCTCTTCTCTGTGCTGGTGGAGCAGAGAGAGAAAGGGAGGCTTGTATACTTGCTAGTGGAAATGACTTTGACAAGCGTACAAATCCAAATGTAATTATACAGGTATCTGTCCAACTGTATTCAAAGCAAATCTCAGAGAGCTGTGTGACAGGTCGGTTTCTCCTCTGTGGTGGAGAGGCATTTGCAAGACTCAATCCCATCCTTTCATAACTCAATGAAGGCCTGCACTAATCAATTTAAACTGATTAGCTAATACGATTAGATGACCTGCTGCAATAATGCAATAAGCACAATGTTATTATGTAATAGCTTTCTTATGTAAATGACAGCTTTCCCTAGGTTCTCTCTCCCTCTCCCTCTCCCTCTCCCTCTCACCCTCTCTCTCTTTCAAATAATTGTCTAACCTAAACTTCTTCGTCTGCCTAAGAAGGCCTTAAGATTTGTCATGTTATTTCTGGTTCCTCTGTCTACTTAAGACAGACCCCAAGAAAGAAAGAATCTAAGTGAAACAAAATATATCTCTATATACATCCATTCCTGGTGCATTTAAAGCAAATCATGTTTAATGCCCTAAGCACATCTAGTACCCCAGAGTGTAACCATTAATCTTTGCCCCCCCTGCAACATGGATGTAAGAAACGGATAATTAGGACCTAGCATATAGAGGTGCTGTGTGTTAGATCCATGAGGAGTGTTGCAGGGGGGAGAGGTTAAGGGTTGCACTCTAGGGTTCCAGAGGTGCTTGGAGGTTAGATATGATTCTGAGAGCTGGCAGCACAAGGGCAGGGACGAATTGCATGCCAATTAGCGTCACACGATGCGTTAACAATCACGATGGCATCAGCCAGTTCCTAGCAATGGTAACTGGTGACCCTGCGCTGCGACAGACCCGGTGAGCAGAAATCAATTGTGTTGACATGGCTGGTAATTGGGTTTTGATTGAGCCCCAGTGGAGTTCAGCAGACCTCTATGTGCTAATGAGCTTGGGTTGCATTAGAAACCAACGTTTAGATCAAGGACGGCAACACAGTTTCATTACAGGATTGAGAAAGGAGAGGACAGGCTACAGAGCAGGGCTTCTCAAACTCTGTCCTGGGGTCCCCCTGTGGCTGCTGGTTTACATTCCAGCCGAGCTCTCAAATACTGTGCTAAACCCTTAATTGAACTGATAATCTGGTTGATTAGACCTTTTTAATTGTTTTCAGCTCTTAAACAGTTGCAGAGTTCGAGTTACTTATAAAACGTTATAGCCAACTTGAACTCTGCAACTGTTTAAGAGCTGAAAACAAGGCAAAAGGTCTAATTAAGCAAATTATCAGTTCAATTAAGGGTCTAGTTAAGTAATTGAGAGCTACGTTAGAATGAAAGCCAACAGACACTGTCGCTCCCCAGGACCGAGTTTGAGATGCCCCGCTATAGAGGCTGTCAGACTGGTAAAGGGGTCTCCTTCCTCCAGGGAATGCATTGACTGCACCTCCTAAATCTGCAGCTCAAACCAGCCTTCCTTCCCAATGTGCCAATGGGCCGGTGATTCCTGGAGAGGGGCGGTTTATAGCTGTCAAGGGACCCCGCAGTGCAGAGAAATATCTCTACTGTATTAGGCAGCCCGCTCTGGCTTTATGCTGCGTATGTAATCTATAGAAAGGCAAACAGTGTTGCCTAGCAACAGAAGGGGAGTAGGCCTGCTCGACAGCAGGGCAGCCCCGCGCTCTAGTACGCCTTCGTACTGAACAGAAGCGCTGAACGCCTGCAGCATGACACGGGAAACAACGAGGCCCCGTCAGCGTTGTCACACTGTTTGCGTGCAGACAACGGTTATCATGCGAGTGTTGTATGGGGTTACCAGATTTCCAGAGCTGAAAGAAAATAATGAGGTCTGCTCCTGGACCGAAAGAAATTCTGCTGAATCCACTGGATTTGTACAGGGATCCCAGGCAGATTCTCTACGGGGATTTCAAAGCACCTAACCCGTGTATAAGTACAGCAAAACACACCCAAGTGTAGTAAAACACAGGCATTGTAAAACCCAGAGAGGTAATATTAATAAACACGGCAAACCGGGGTAAATTTACAGCTCTGGACAAACGTTTAGCATCACCCTATAGAATTAACACAGTTTGCTTCATGAAGTCAAATAAAACTGAATAAAGTCACTTTGGCATATTGAATTCCATACCGCTGCGTGGCTAAATAGTAAAACACATTTCAAAATCGATATTACTATTTTGGCTTCCGATAGACGTTCGCGATATCGTGTTAATATTATGTCTCAATCCTAAAATTCAAGGTGTTGCAAAACTTTTGTCCACAGCTGTATGGTAGATATGTATAGAATAACCAGGGGGGCAGGGGGGACTACCTTGCAAATATACTATGCTAACTGATTAACAGAACTCCCTATCTCTCTCTCCCCAAACTCGCAGCTGCACACCCCTCTTTCTTCAGCCCTGATGCTACTTGGGGCAGCAGCCTTTCTGGGTTACAGGCAGCAGAACTGGGCATTAAGAGAATTAGGGGTAAGGGGACAAGAAGCTTATGGGAAGATGGATGTGAGGCGAGCCGGCGAGATGGTGTTAAAAGCAGATAGCATCCTTACAGAGGCAGAGCAGGGGGGGTGCGCTCCGCTAATGGCTTTTTAAAAAAAAGATTACAGCGTTGTTGCAGCTTTTAATGTGCCTGGGAGCGGGCTAATGCAATTTCCAACAGCATAATGGCAAATCCGACTGTGTTCATAAGTCTGGCTAATCGTATTTCGGCTTCTATAGAGATCAATAGGGAACCTTCGAGGATTAGACACTGTGCGCTCCCCCTCCCCCAGGGTGGGAGACATTATTAACTAATTCATTCCACTTTTCTTGCTAGCAAAGCAATCCCACGAATTCTTCTGCTCGTATGGAAGAAGCTCGCATGTTGCAGCTTGCATGTGAACCAGCTGTGGTTTCCATTCCCCGTTACACGGGCACCTCCGAGGTCACCATTAACCTCGTCGTGTCTCCCATTACTGGTGAAGGCTCGTCACTCAAAGGGGGAAGCAGCTGGATGCTGTTGAAGGAATCGCGTTCATTTCACCCGACGGCTGATTTAGGAAGCTCAACACTAGCTTGCAAACAGAGATTTATTTTTTTTTAACCCGGCGTGGCTTGGGAAATCGTGTTTTAAAATGTAATGAACAAATGCATGTTGGTTTCAAAGCATCACGACAGGTAAGATGCATAGATGGAAAGAAAGAAAGAAAGAAAGAAAGAAAGAAAGAAAGAAAGAAAGAAAGAAAGAAAGAAAGAAAGAAAGGGCATCTTGTTGTTATTATGCTCTTATTTCTTGTTGCATTTAGTTGCATTCTTGTATACACTGTATTTTGTCTTGTGATCACTTTCTTTCCTATGCTTTGAGCAGAGAACTCAAGTCTTAGTGGTGAGCTTTTCAAACACAGGCGGCAGTGCCCTCTAGTGGATAACAACTTACACTGCATTTCGCTGTCGCAACACCGTGTCCTGCGAGTGCTTTAAAAGCATCGTTTTAAATACTACACGTATATAAGACCCGACAGGTTGGCGGTATTGGAGTTGCAAGAGTCTTAGTTCCATCAATTCTATGAGATCTGATACACACCAGACGACTATTATTATTATTATTATTATTATTATTATTATTATTATTATTATTATTATTATTATTATTATATTATTATTTTTATTATTATTATTATTGGAGGCTCTGTGGTCCAGTGGTTAAAGAAACGGGCTTGTAACCAGGTTCAAATCCCAGCTCAGCCTCTGACTCCCTGTGTGGGACCCTGAGCGAGTCACTGAACCTCCTTGTGCTGCGTCTTTGGGGTGAGACGTTGTTGTAAGTGACTCTGCAGCTGATGCATGGCTCACACACCCTAGTCTCGTAGCTTGTAAAGCGCTTTGTGATGGTGCTCCTCTATGAAAGACGCTATATAAAGATTATTATTATTATCTGTTAATGGCAGTGGGACGGTCCACTTCAAACTTGGTTAAGTGTTCGTATAATCAGCATAAGATTATGCTGTCTGGTTTTGACGGATTCAACAGGTGAACGGTCTTGTAATTTTAGCTTTTCCCTCTAGGTGGCGCAGTCAGACCGTCGCTTTGTTGCAAATGGAGGCTTCTGTGCTTTAAATGTTGTCCTTTTTATCTAGCCCTGCACCCAGTCCTGGGCAGGTGTGGAGCACCATGCTGGCTTTCAATCCCAAATTCCCAATCAATCAATTCCCAGGACATCACTGATCAGAACTGCAATCAGCGGTATTCTGATTCAATTGAGCGTCTCACTGGGGCAACACGTGACTTACACTGAAGTCCCCGTTAGGCAGCTAAACTGGCTTCAAATGAAAGCAGTTGAATCGTTTATTATGCTTCTAAAACATCAATTCCAGTTCCTGCAGACCGATGGTAAATCTGAAGCGATGGCACAGCCTGGGTAAGTCTCACCTGAGCCTGCACGGTTGCATGGTGTTGTCTTTTCAAGGGAGGGACCATTTATTTAAGGGCAGACTCCTGGCTCCCGATCACTTAAAAAATGTTCTCAAGTGAAGGAGGCTGTGAAACCCAGACTGGGTGCAGCAAGCGCTAGTGCGAGTTTCACGAGTCCTTTGATCGCTACTCCAACACCACAAAAACAATGCAGGGTTTTTTTTTTTTTTTAATTATTATTTTTTTATTATGAGACAAATCTTTACAAAACAGAAGGTACCATTGTAACAACATGAAAAAAAAGACACTGGCGTCCCCTTTGTGTTATTGATTGGTTTCACCCAGGTGCGGTACAGAATAGGGTTATGAAGGGTGTGCTGCAGCATCACTGAAGCAAACACCTTCTCACAGGACTTCTTTTATCTGTTATTATTATTATTATTATTATTATTATTATTATTATTATTATTATTATAGGTCTATTTCTCTTACTATTTCTTGGTGTTTTCAAATCAGTTTAGAGTTTCTCAAAATCTGCCTTTACCTGCATTTCCCTGGAGAATCCTAAACGCCGGGCACCGGAACAGCCTTCCTGGTTACATTCCCGGGAGGGTGCTTGCAACCCCTCTACTCGACACACAGACAGAGAGGGAGTGGGCATGGCCTTTTCATCAGCTCCAAAACACCATTCCCAAAAACTGCAGCGAGCAGCGTTCTGAGCCAATGAGCGTCTCACAGGGGCAACACGTGACTTACACCGAAATCCCTCGTTAGTCAATTAAATTGGCTTCAAAAGGAAATGCATTGTATTGATGTTTATGCCATGCTAACGAAAAATACATAGCAATAACACAAATCTGTACTCTGCATTAAAAACCCACAGAGAGTCAAACACTTAATATCACTGAGAAAAAAATACAAAAATAACAGAACTGACTTCATCAGTCACCTGGAAATGCAAGCATTACAACACAAACACATTCGGCTGTGAGATCAAGATAACATGTCCAGCAGCACAGTCACTGTACAGGGAAAACATCTTCAGTGAAATAACACAAGAGAGCTGTAATGTGAGAGCATTCCCGTCCTGGAAAGAGAATTCCTTCCGAGTAACCTGCGGCATCGCTACCGAGATGCAGCTCTCTCTCTCCCTGCAGAGCACCGTCCGTAAAGAAGAGGACTTAACGGGGCATCAAAACACTGGATCCACTCCACTGTCCACTGCGGTAGAGAACAGGGGTGCGGCTCCATTTTAAAAGACAACCAGCCAAAATAACGCGAGACAGAACCGCTAACAAGGGATCAGTTGTGATCAATCACTTCACTTTTTCACGTTTTTTTCAATACTGTTGTGCATCCCACTCTGAACCGCCACGCATCCTCGCTAGACACGCAGAAGCAGTGTAATAGAACAGTATATACAAACTGGAGTCCATACCATGCGTGTCAGTTCAGGTGCAATTGCATTCAAACCAGCCACGTTCACAGAGTTTAACAAAGCGCCCGGCGGTGTTCCTCTGTAACTGGAACCCTACAGGCAGTAAAAAGGGATTTACAGTTTCTCAGTACAAGCAAGTGGCTTTATAAAAAGCACAGCTTGTGATTGATTGAAAAGGTAGACCCATTCACAAAGCAAGGAACCGTTATGAGGGTACCTCGATTGAAACAGACTCCTGCTGTGGTTTAACCCATTCCGGGTTTTACTAGGAGCTTGATGAGCCACGGGGTCGAGGAAACAAGCTCAGGCGTGTCTTATTCAAAGTAAAACCAGGAACGGATCGCACTGCTTTGCAACGGAGGGGTCTGTGCGTATAGAGAGCAGTGGGTCCCAGCACATATAAATACAAAGAATATAAAACCTTTATGACAGTATGATCCTGTACTATATATATATATATAATATATTATTATTATCTATATATATATTATATATAGCTATATATATTATATATATATAGTGAATCTCATGCCAAAAGGTACAATTAGTGACGATAGTCTTTACAAAGATTCATTCAAAAATTGACCTGTCTTCGCTGAAGGAGGCGTTCTTCAGCCAAAACCTCAACTTAGGAAGACATCAGGAGACCTTGACGGACCTGCTTTGGAAATGTGATTCTGGAGTTCTGGCCATTTCTTCCGCAGGGTCTGAGAAGCAGCTACGTTGTGGCTGGACTCTCCTCAGCGTAGAATGGGTTTTTTTTTTCCCTGGTGTTTTTGGCAGGTTGGATTCGCTCTGTAGTGCAGAAGATGACACCCTGTTTCGGAGGCTGGGGGCGGAATGCTTTCCTGGCGTCGGGCGCGTTCGTATTTTCCGGACAGGAGGGTCGGCCTCACGGCTCCTCTAGAGGTGGAATGTTTTACCCTGTTTTTTTTTTGTTGCGTTTTTGCTGCTGCACAGAAGGAAGGACGAGGTGCTAAATACATCAGTTGTTTTCAGCTGTGACACAGATGGCAAGAAAGCTGCTGATAATCTGAACGCTGAACCATATCATTTTTATTTGTTTTTTTAATGTGTGGAATCATTCCGAGCGTGCAATTATTCAACCACTGTTTGTTTCTTTGATTAAGACGCTTTGCCTCGGGTTCAGGAGCTGATCTTCACAATCTAGTTACCTGCTATAGATGTTGCTTTGAGCAGCCAAATGTATTTAAAGAAGAGCGCGCCAACGCCACCTAGTGGATCAGCTTCCCTTTTGTTTTGCTGGCAGTACACTAGCTGTGCACTAGATGGTGCTGGCGCTTAGTTATTATAAAGACACTTTGGCCTGTGTTGCAAAGATCTAAGAGCAGCACGTGAATGCACAGTCAAAGCGCCTCAACATGGACGTTTCAGAAATGAAATCCTTGCCATGCCTTTAACAGGGCAGCCACTCTCTGAGAAAGACTTCTAAAGGAAACGTTTGTCAAAGAAAATCATTTTTTGGCACATATTCTACAGCACAGTTCCGGGGGATGACAACGCGACCCCAGCTGCATAGCAGTTTCACCCATTTCAGGTTTTTCTACCAGCTTGATTAGCCACAGTGTCTAGGTGTCAAGCTCGGGTCATGTAAAACCAGGAATGGATCGCACTGCTGTGCAACGGGACTCTTAGTCCTATCACCTGCTGATATCTTTAACAGAGACTCCCTGGCTTCCCTGGTGAATTTAACACGTCCCTAATGAAGAAAGCTGGTGGAGAGGTTGTGTTTCTTTCCTGTGCAGGTCAGACGAGAGGAGAGATGCGGGCCAGGACTCTGCTGTCGTGGGTTTGTGGTGTGGCAGAGCGGGAGGGTGCCGGGCTGATGATGGCTGGTCTAGACCTCGCTGGAGATGGACCGCGATGGAAGGAGCACGTCCGGAGTGACTGGGTAGAGGTACGGCTGTCGCTCATGTGATCTCTGAGACGGCAGCTCGCTGAGTCTGGAGTTGAAGAGAGGGAGGGAACAGGTTAGCTACACAGTGACCATGCATTCTTCTAACAAGGAGTTAAAATGACTGGCGAGCAGGTCTAGAAATAAAAACGCCTCTTCCTTAAGATCTGCCGCCTCTTTGTTTGCAAATGAAGTCCTGGTTAGAGGGTTCATTCTGGGACTCAGTGCCTTCAGTAGATGGTTTCCTTGTCTTGTTTGGTTTTCTATTCATTTTAGCCTTGATTAATCAGGCCCTGTGTGTTTGACAGAAGAGGAGTCTGTTCACAGGAATAACCCTTCTCTACGGGCTGGGTTCTGCTAGGCTGGGAGCTCATGAGACAGGTTTACTGATGCAGCGTGCCCTCCTTCAGCAGCCAGGAGGAAAAGCAATGGCTTTATTTCACAAAGAAGTTTAAGATGTATTTATAATCATGGCAAATTCACTGAAATAAGATCAAACACAGTCAAAACTGAGTTTATAAATTACAAAATATATCAGTGCAGTTCACAGCAGTTTCCGTGCCTCAAGCCTGCCCTGGACTGGAGGGAGCACCCTTTCTCTTAGGGGGGTGAGGGAGGGAGCAGTTCAGTCTCCGTGCCTCAAGCCTGCCCTGGACTGGAGGGAGCACCCTTTCTCTTAGGGGGGTGAGGGAGGGAGCAGTTCAGTCTCCGTGCCTCAAGCCTGCCCTGGACTGGAGGGAGCACCCTTTCTCTTCAGGGGGTGAGGGAAGGAGCAGTTCAGTCTCTGTGCCTCCAGTGTACACTGAAGAAGGCACTAGTTGAACCGTGTGTCTGCTTGACTCAGTTTCTTGTATTTTCTGTCGAGTGCTGGTGTAAGGGTGAACGCTGCACCAGTAAGCCAGTCATGCTGTGCCCCCCCCCCCTCCCCTTACCTGCGCGCCACTTAACTTTTCGAGTGGACTCTCGACGCACGGCAGTGACATCATCGGCACCCCCCCGACAGGCTCGGGGCGCACCGGCTTCAGGGGCTCCACCCGTCTGCTCTGGAAGTTGTTGATCACACAAGTAACCTGGCAGGGAAAGGAGTTGACATCACAATGCTTACTGCAGGGCTTCGAACCAGTGGAACAACAGTGACATCACAATGCTTACTGCAGGGCTTCGAACCAGTGGAACAACAGTGACATCACAATGCTTACTGCAGGGCTTCGAACCAGTGGAACAACAGTGACATCACAATGCTTACTGCAGGGCTTCGAACCAGTGGAACAACAGTGACATCACAATGCTTACTGCAGGGCTTCGAACCAGTGGAACAACAGTGACATCACAATGCTTACTGCAGGGCTTCCAACCAGTGGAACAACAGTGACATCACAATGCTTACTGCAGGGCTTCCAACCAGTGGAACAACAGTGACATCACAATGCTTACTGCAGGGCTTCCAACCAGTGGAACAACAGTGACATCACAATGCTTACTGCAGGGCTTCCAACCAGTGGAACAACAGTGACATCACAATGCTTACTGCAGGGCTTCCAACCAGTGGAACAACAGTGACATCACAATGCTTACTGCAGGGCTTCCAACCAGTGGAACAACAGTGACATCACAATGCTTACTGCAGGGCTTCGAACCAGTGGAACAACAGTGACATCACAATGCTTACTGCAGGGCTTCCAACCAGTGGAACAACAGTGACATCACAATGCTTACTGCAGGGCTTCCAACCAGTGGAACAACAGTGACATCACAATGCTTACTGCAGGGCTTCCAACCAGTGGAACAACAGTGACATCACAATGCTTACTGCAGGGCTTCCAACCAGTGGAACAACAGTGACATCACAATGCTTACTGCAGGGCTTCCAACCAGTGGAACAACAGTGACATCACAATGCTTACTGCAGGGCTTCGAACCAGTGGAACAACAGTGACATCACAATGCTTACTGCAGGGCTTCCAACCAGTGGAACAACAGTGACATCACAATGCTTACTGCAGGGCTTCGAACCAGTGGAACAACAGTGACATCACAATGCTTACTGCAGGGCTTCCAACCAGTGGAACAACAGTGACATCACAATGCTTACTGCAGGGCTTCCAACCAGTGGAACAACAGTGACATCACAATGCTTACTGCAGGGCTTCCAACCAGTGGAACAACAGTGACATCACAATGCTTACTGCAGGGCTTCACACACCACCAGCTGAAGGAAGTCAAAAACAATTCGGCTGGGATAAAGTCGACTGTCGTTAAATGCTGCCCTGCAACCACAAGAGGGCGCTTTGAATAGCCGTGGCGGCAAGTCAGTTTTCGAATAGGTGTTTTATATCTTTCTCAGTATCAGGGAACGTTAAGAATGCCTTGGGGTCCCAGTCTAACCCCAGGGTGCCACACTGAAGGAGCCTCAGCTAGCAGAGCCGTCAGCAGAGCGCAGCATCGTACACCCCTGCTTTAAGATCAATTACGATAAGTGATTCAGAGTCCACAGCGTGGCTAGGTAGGATGTAGTTCTTTATCGGGTTTGATCAGAGGCAGCACCCTTCCCAGGACTACAATCCCACAATGCACTGCAACATCATTTCTGAGAAAAAAACTAACCAACGACTTTGAATTCCTTAAGGAATGGCTCTGAAAAATGTGAGTTTCGGCACACTCCCGTTGGTAAAGCCTGCCGTCTTACCAGGAATGCGGCTATGGAGCCCCCGGTCAGGTAGCCCGCCAGAACGTCAGACCAGTGGTTCCGATATTCGGCTACTCGGATCACCCCGACCAGAACTGCCAGGGAGAGGAGGGTCAGGCAAACCGTGGGCTTGGTTAAACGGGTGCCCTTCGCTTGAAACACCAGCGTCACGTACATCTGAACAGAGAGAGAGGGAGAGAGAGAGGGAGAGGGAGGGAGGGAGAGAGAGAGGGAGAGGACAGGGGGTCAGGCAGCCAGCCAACTTGCAGACTCCTGATTCAGCCAATGCACTACTCCTCAGCGTTCAGGGTATGTTTCTCTTGCCACGGTGTACCGCGGTGTGCTGATTCTGTGTGAGAGGTGTGTACCGCGGTGTGCTGATGCGGTGTGAGAGGTGCGTACCGCGGTGATGCGGTGTGAGAGGTGTGTACCGCGGTGTGCTGATTCTGTGTGAGAGGTGTGTACCGCGGTGTGCTGATGCGGTGTGAGAGGTGTGTACCGCGGTGTGCTGATGCGGTGTGAGAGGTGTGTACCGCGGTGTGCTGATGCGGTGTGAGAGGTGTGTACCGCGGTGTGCTGCTCAGGGTGAGAGGTGGCTTGAAACAGATTGGCGTCACGCGGTGTGAGAGGTGTGTACCGCGGTGTGCTGATGCGGTGTGAGAGGTGTGTACCGCGGTGTGCTGATGCGGTGTGAGAGGTGTGTACCGCGGTGTGCTGATTCTGTGTGAGAGGTGCGTACCGCGGTGTGCTGATTCTGTGTGAGAGGTGCGTACCGCGGTGTGCTGATGCGGTGTGAGAGGTGTGTACCGCGGTGTGCTGATGCGGTGTGAGAGGTGTGTACCGCGGTGTGCTGATGCGGTGTGAGAGGTGTGTACCGCGGTGTGCTGATGCGGTGTGAGAGGTGTGTACCGCGGTGTGCTGATGCGGTGTGAGAGGTGTGTACCGCGGTGTGCTGATGCGGTGTGAGAGGTGTGTACCGCGGTGTGCTGATGCGGTGTGAGAGGTGTGTACCGCGGTGTGCTGATGCGGTGTGAGAGGTGTGTACCGCGGTGTGCTGATGCGGTGTGAGAGGTGTGTACCGCGGTGTGCTGATGCGGTGTGAGAGGTGTGTACCGCGGTGTGCTGATGCGGTGTGAGAGGTGTGTACCGCGGTGTGCTGATGCGGTGTGAGAGGTGTGTACCGCGGTGTGCTGATGCGGTGTGAGAGGTGCGTACCGCGGTGTGCTGATGCGGTGTGAGAGGTGTGTACCGCGGTGTGCTGATGCGGTGTGAGAGGTGAGTACCGCGGTGTGCTGATGCGGTGTGCTGATTCTGAGGTGAGTACCGCGGTGTGCTGATGCGGTGTGAGAGGTGTGTACCGCGGTGTGCTGATGCTGTGTGAGAGGTGTGTACCGCGGTGTGCTGATTCTGTGTGAGAGGTGTGTACCGCGGTGTGCTGATTCTGTGTGAGAGGTGTGTACCGCGGTGTGCTGATGCGGTGTGAGAGGTGTGTACCGCGGTGTGCTGATGCGGTGTGAGAGGTGTGTACCGCGGTGTGCTGATTCTGTGTGAGAGGTGCGTACCGCGGTGTGCTGATGCGGTGTGAGAGGTGAGTACCGCGGTGTGCTGATGCGGTGTGAGAGGTGCGTACCGCGGTGTGCTGATGCGGTGTGCTGATGTGTGAGAGGTGCGTACCGCGGTGTGCTGATGCGGTGTGAGAGGTGCGTACCGCGGTGTGCTGATGCGGTGTGAGAGGTGCGTACCGCGGTGTGCTGATGCGGTGTGAGAGGTGCGTACCGCGGTGTGCTGATTCTGTGTGAGAGGTGCGTACCGCGGTGTGCTGATGCGGTGTGAGAGGTGAGTACCACGGTGTGCTGATGCGGTGTGAGAGGTGCGTACCACGGTGTAGACGGCCGAGTAGACACTCAGAGCTGCGTCCTTGGAAGGGAAGGATTTGCGGGCGGACGCCACCACGCTGGGGTTGCCAGTGCAGGGGCGTCGATCGGTGATGTACTGCAGGGCAGACTGGCAGCCCAGCGCTGTGTAGTTGGGGCGACATGCCGTCAGGAAGTGGGGCGCCTGATTCCCTGTGACCACCTGACCAGCGTTGACGAAGATCGTGGTGGTGAAGAGACCGAACGAGAAAACTCCTGAGAGGAGAGAGAGGAGGGGAGACGGGGGGAGAGAGAGGGAGGATGGGGGGAGAGGATACAGACGGGACGGGAGTAGACGGGGAGAGGGAGGAGATAGGAGTGGAGAGGGGAGAGGAGGGGAGATGGGGGGGTGGGGGAGATGGAGGAGAGGAGATAGAGGAGGGGAGGAGACAGAGGAGGGGAGGAGACGATGGGAGGAGAGTGTTTACACAAGATGACCACCCTTCTAAATTATTACTGATCTTTTTATGCCTCTTGAAATGCTGTGTAGCGTTTCAAAGCCTTTGTGTTAAATGCATTCTGTGTTCTCCCTGCCGCTCTGTAATTGCTGTCTTGTACTGAATGCAGCTGTCTCTCTAAAGCACTGCAATCTGCAAGGAACAACAAACTAGACCCGACACATCGGTTTGCATTACAGAGCCACAGGACAACCCTACATTGCTTTTTTTTTATTTTCCAGACTAAAACTTGTCACCTTTTCTGTCTCTCCAGTTCAGGGCAGGCTTGAGGCACAGAGACTGAACTGCTCTCTCCCTCCCTCACCCCCCTAAGAGAAAGGGTGCTCCCTCCAGTCCAGGGCAGGCTTGACCCTCTCTATGTGAGCTTTTGTGGGCACCACAACAATTCCTTCAGAAAAAAAAGGAATTAAACACATCTTACCTATAAAACGCACAATTCTGCGCAGCAGGGGGTTGAAATAGCAGCAATCTCCCGTCGCAATGGTCTTTTCACGAGCACCGTCCGGTCTGAGAAAAAAGACAGACAGTTCTCCGGCCAAAATCTAAAACAAAACAACATAGCATTTCATTTGAAGAGTACAGCGCTTGCAACATAATTCCACTAAATCTAATACATACTGGCATGCTCAGTGCTACCTAGGGACCAATTTTTGTCTTGTTTCTCCCTTGTTGGCAGCAACACGAAGCTAGTTTTAAACTCTGCCCTGGTGACGTGTGTAATGCCCTGTGCAGGGAGTATGGTGGAGGCGTCCCTACGTAGATCATACCTCACACACTGTTTGCATATAAAAGAACGCTTCTCCAGTTGCAGCTTGGTACAGTAGTGCCATCACTAGCTTCAGTTCTTGAGAATATTTGAGTCTGTCTGCGTGCCACATTTATATTTCTGCAGGGATCTGGAGGACTCTTTCTATCAGATTGCGATTAGACATCCCAAATAGAGCGACCAAAGGCCCAGCAGGAAAGAGGCCTTGAGAAATGCTTCGTTTCTGAGCTGGTTTCAAGTGTTAGTTCCATTCTCCACACTGTCAGCGTCCTGCCTGTCAGAGTTCAGACATGTGCAATAACATGCATTCAGACATACTCTGTGCAACCACAAAAAAGAAGAACTTTAACTGTGCCAGTATTACCACAAAGTAATGCACATGTAGGGACCACACAAAAAAAACCGAAACCCATTAATTATGAATCATGAACTATAAAAATCAGCCGCGCTCTGCTGCTTCACCAGGGCTTGGGGGGAGTGGAGCGTTTTCCATGAAAGCATTAGCTTGTTCTAACTAGGAGTGCACAGAAACAACAGAATACACTCTCATGACATTAGTGCTGTGGAGTAAAGACCAAACAAATGAAGGATGAACTTGAACTCGTCGCGCTCCTCTGCCGACCTCACCAGCCGCGGGAGGGAGGTGGATCCCTCGAGACTCCTTCCACAACAAGGCTGTGATCAGGGCAAACGGGCCCCGATATCAGGGGCTAGATCCTGACAAAGTGTCTGGGCAAAGCTGAGAAACTGCTAAAGGATAACAAGAGCTTCTCAAAGGGGACAGGCTTTAAAACACACAGACGGGGCTCTGAAAGCTGAAGCCTCTCCAAAGGTAGGGGTATTTAAAACCTAGAGACTGACCCTTTAAAAGAAGCACAGGCAGCAGTGTCAGTTTATAGAGAGCGTGGGCTGATTTATAACATTTCCACTAATGAACGCCAACTCAAGCCTGCTGCACGGAGATGTGTGTCGATAGCTTTCCTACTGAAATACAGACCCCCCCCCGAGTGCGTGCGTGGGTGCATGCAGATAGTTGTGGGTGTGCATTTTAATTGCGCACTGGAAGGTAAAGACAGTGGTATGCAGTGGAGCACCGTGCATGGTAATGCTTAGGGACTCTGCAGCGGTTTCCAGCTGCTTAGAGAGCCTTAAAAAGCCTTGTGCCGTTAAAGAGGATGCAGCTAACACAATGATCACATTCATCTCTCGTGTCGTCCAAAGAGGCAAGTGTTGCCTGGGTTCACACAGCAGCGGTGTAGTCCAGCCACCAACAAAGCTCCTCCCGGAATACAGGAATCAGACACACGCATCACGTGCCGCATGTGTTGCTATTGCAAAGGGTCAGCACCCAAACATAACGGGAACTCGTACTGCAATTCCTTTAGTGGCGGTACCGTCAGGTTTAGGGCTGCCCCACTGTGCCTCACTACAGCAGGTTAAGGAAAGTTCTTAGTTTGGGTGCCTTATTTTCATTCCTCTCCATCTCAGCCGCGTTTGGGGAGGGGGGGGGGTCACAGCTTCCTACTGTGCTGCGGTCATTGTGTTGAAGTCCGCTTTCTGGTTACAGCGACAGGAAGGAAAGCACTGAAACGCACAAGAACGCCAATTCACTTGGCATCCGTTTTTCTTAAACATTGCGAGGGTTCGGTTTGCAGTTCAGCTTTGCGAGATTCAAAAAGACGCTGGTGAACTACGGCACTCCCACTAATCAATGGATGCCACGTAGGAAACCTTCAAAGGAGCAAAACTGCACAAGTGGACCTGCAGAGGATTCGACAGACATGGGGGGGGGGATGTTCTGCAAATTATTACTATTATTAACTTGGCCGACATCTTTATCCAAGGCGACTCACACAGCTGTTACAGGACAGCACAGGGTTACAATGCAAGCTTCAGATTTAAACACAGTGTAGTTTACAGCAAGTGCAAATAATACAAGTTCGGTGTGGGAAACTTGAACGTTTTGTATTAGAACGTATTTCTTTATTTTCTGCTGCAAACACACCCAGGAGCTGAGGGTGGTTCTTGGGCTCAGGAATGGGAAGGGAGCCTCTGCATGCAGCAGGGGAGGGTGAATCTCACTGATAAGAGATTCACAAGAACAAGGGTCTTGAATTCAATGCAAACACACCAGTCGTTCCATTAGAGGTGAAACAGCTTCCAGAGGAAAGGTATCATTTCTGGCCATCAAGGTAGACAAAATCGCCACCTTACAGACCCTTGTCCTTTGTTCAGAGTGACTCACTGGGGTTAGAGATGCATGAAAGCAGCAACGACTCCTCTGCTCGCTGTCAGCTGAGTCACTCCTCTGCCTCGAGTCTCACACTCTACCCTCCTGTGAATCACACTGCCAGCGGGGCAGACAGACAGACAAACAGACAGTGCAGAGTGTGTTTGAAGCAGTGCAGACAGACAGACAGTGCAGAGTGTGTTTGAAGCAGTGCAGACAGACAGGGAGAGTGCAGAGTGTGTTTGAAGCAGTGCAGACAGACAGACAGTGCAGAGTGTGTTTGAAGCAGTGCAGACAGACAGGGAGAGTGCAGAGTGTGTTTGAAGCAGTGCAGACAGACAGACAGACAGTGCAGAGTGTGTTTGAAGCAGTGCAGACAGACAGACAGTGCAGAGTGTGTTTGAAGCAGTGCAGACAGACAGACAGTGCAGAGTGTGTTTGAAGCAGTGCAGACAGACAGGGAGAGTGCAGAGTGTGTTTGAAGCAGTGCAGACAGACAGGGAGAGTGCAGAGTGTGTTTGAAGCAGTGCAGACAGACAGACAGTGCAGAGTGTGTTTGAAGCAGTGCAGACAGACAGACAGTGCAGAGTGTGTTTGAAGCAGTGCAGACAGACAGACAGTGCAGAGTGTGTTTGAAGCAGTGCAGACAGACAGACAGTGCAGAGTGTGTTTGAAGCAGTGCAGACAGACAGACAGTGCAGAGTGTGTTTGAAGCAGTGCAGACAGACAGACAGTGCAGAGTGTGTTTGAAGCAGTGCAGACAGACAGACAGTGCAGAGTGTGTTTGAAGCAGTGCAGACAGACAGACAGTGCAGAGTGTGTTTGAAGCAGTGCAGACAGACAGACAGTGCAGAGTGTGTTTGAAGCAGTGCAGACAGACAGACAGTGCAGAGTGTGTTTGAAGCAGTGCAGACAGACAGACAGTGCAGAGTGTGTTTGAAGCAGTGCAGACAGACAGACAGTGCAGAGTGTGTTTGAAGCAGTGCAGACAGACAGACAGTGCAGAGTGTGTTTGAAGCAGTGCAGACAGACAGACAGACAGTGCAGAGTGTGTTTGAAGCAGTGCAGACAGACAGACAGACAGTGCAGAGTGTGTTTGAAGCAGTGCAGACAGACAGACAGTGCAGAGTGTGTTTGAAGCAGTGCAGACAGACAGGGAGAGTGCAGAGTGTGTTTGAAGCAGTGCAGACAGACAGACAGTGCAGAGTGTGTTTGAAGCAGTGCAGACAGACAGAGAGACAGTGCAGAGTGTGTTTGAAGCAGTGCAGACAGACAGGGAGAGTGCAGAGTGTGTTTGAAGCAGTGCAGACAGACAGGGAGAGTGCAGAGTGTGTTTGAAGCAGTGCAGACAGACAGACAGTGCAGAGTGTGTTTGAAGCAGTGCAGACAGACAGACAGTGCAGAGTGTGTTTGAAGCAGTGCAGACAGACAGGGAGAGTGCAGAGTGTGTTTGAAGCAGTGCAGACAGACAGGGAGAGTGCAGAGTGCCTCTGATAATATTTGTGTTTGGTTCTATTTTGTTCCACATCCTCAATTTGAAATAGTGTATACCCTTGCCCTGTGGATAAGTACATCTGTTGCCGTCAGCCAGTAGCTTTGACGTAGAAGACTGACAGATGCCTGATCTGTCCCCA
>NC_054571.1:2892875-2902875 GCF_017654505.1 Polyodon spathula | reverse complement strand
CATCGCAGACGGTACAGGACCACGGCACTGCCCTCGTGGTGCCACTGCATTGCCACTGAAGATCATTCGGTGAGGAGCAGGAGATTCATACAAGAAATGCAATGGAGATAGAGCATTGAAAGCTGTCCTGGCAGAGCCTAATCCACTCCTGCGTTACACAATTAAAAAGATTACAGTGATAACACCAGCTGCTCAGTGTGAGCGTCCCTGGCTCCTTCACAAGTGATGCGGAGACTGGGAGCAGACCCAGATTCAATCAGAAACACTGGGAATGATTTCACAATGGAAATGAACACGCTGGCTTCATAGAGCAAGACCATATGAAGAGAATTACCAACTTCTCTCCAGATTAGTGCGTCTTTATCCTTTCCTATACTGCTGTGCCAGAGAGATTTTAATATCTTTATCTGCTCCTCCAGCACAGAGCAGAGGGAGGCAGTTCAATGAGTATAAGAGCCTCCCTATCTCTTTCTCTGTCGCTTCTTTTTGCACGCTAGAGGGCGCTATCTGACTACTATTGAAATACAGCCGCCGGCGCTGCCTCTGGAGATGACGTCGCTGTACAAGACCGCGTTCTAAATCGGATTTTCTAAAACAGGACATTAACCAAAGCCAGCAAACGTAGATGTGGACCTTGTATTACCAAAAAAAAAAAAAAACTACATTTCTCCGTCAGAAAGTTAAGCGTTAAACTTTCCAAAATCAAAAGCATGCAAATAGCCTTTTTCAAACCGTTCATGGCTAACTAGCTCAGTAAAGCTTATGGCTTTATTATTAAGATCGGTAACTATTTATTTATTTATTTATTTATCTATCTATCTTTTTAATAATCAGAAAGACCAATAGTAAGTTTTGCCAGCATGGGCAGTCAGGTCAGTCGCTGATTTAAGTGTTGCAAGGTTTGGAATTTTTTACCCTGATTTTGAATGCCCTATCATACTCCCTCGCCACAGCAATTTCCCACAACAGCTCAGGAGAACAGAAGGTGAGCGGGCGTCTGATTCCCCCCAAAAAATCGCCTTATTACACCCAGGAGCTCCAGGGCGGTTTTTGGTGAGCTAGCGGCCTCTGGAGGACAAAGGCCGACACTTCAAGGAGCTCACAGGGTACCTGGCCAGTAGGGGCCACTGTTGCACTGCCTGTGGACTCCCCAGCTAAGACCGTCAGCTTGGCGCAGCCAGGACACAATCCTGCTCCTACTACTACCTGGCATCAGTTAAGTTCAATATTAATGACTGAATGGATCCCTTGAGACACAATGGCTCCAACTGAAATTCGTGTCTGGGGCTCGTGGAGTAGTGTGTTAATGCACAAGCTTGGTCTGACCTGAGGAACGGAACTGCTCCCTCCCTCACCCCCCTAAGAGAAAGGGTGCTCCCTCCAGTCCAGGGCAGGCTTGAGGCACGGAGACTGAACTGCTCCCTCCCCCCCTCACCCCCAGGCTAAGAGAAAGGGTGCTCCCTCCGGTCCAGATGAAAGGGAGCTCCCTTCGGGCATGTGGTTTTCCGAAGAGGCCACGGTTTACTGGACTGTACCCTCCACTAGATTTTGAGTTCTGACCTCTCAAACAGGGCTGCCCCTGCGATTCATTCCTCGTCGTTACTGACGCCGTCAGGGCGGTCTACAGGAAAACGTGAGACCTCTGAGATGGGCAACACATATTCAGATTTACTGTGATTACATCTCTTCAGCCTTGATGAAAGCCTGAACAGTGTGCATTTCATTGAAGTTGAATCCTAAACAAAGTTAACCCACTGCATCAAATTCAGAGCAGCGAGGGGGCATGCATGCATTAAAAATCTGGAACACACGTCAGGAAGATCTATTTTTACACAGAGAGTTATAAATGCATGAACTAGCCAACCAGAGGAAGCATCTAAAACACTAAGAGCATTATAAATACCAAAATACATTTCTCTTTGAAATAATCAGGATGCAAGCTGAATTCATGTCATTTCTAGTTCGACTTTTGCAGTTAACAAAATTAGAGTAAGTTATAATAAAGAGAAAACCAAAATAACAGGCAGATAAAAATGGTCCCAAAAATTCCAAAAGCAAATGAGTTGAAACCGTTCCTGTTCACTCCCTTTGCAGGGGCTAATGGCGAGCTAGGCAGGGACCAGCCCTGATTGGTGCAAGAGCAGCGGTGACCTCGTTCTGTTCTGACTTACCTCCACACACATGAAGCATGGCACGATGGAGGAGCTGGATTTCATTCCCTGCTTGTCACTGGACATCTTTCACTTCCCAGTCCAAAATCGAGCTGAAGAGAAGAACAAACGCTTCAGACAATGCGACCTTCCTAAAAGCGCTGCTCTGGAAATGGCTGTGCCTCACTGCGCTCTGTGCTTCACTGCCATCGCACTGTGCATCGCTGCGCTCTGTGCTTCACTGCCATCGCACTGTGCATCGCTGCGCTCTGTGCTTCACTGCCATCGCACTGTGCCTCGCTGCGCTCTGTGCTTCACTGCCATCGCACTGTGCCTCGCTGCGCTCTGTGCTTCACTGCCATCGCACTGTGCCTCGCTGCGCTCTGTGCTTCACTGCCATCGCACTGTGCATCGCTGCGCTCTGTGCTTCACTGCCATCGCACTGTGCCTCGCTGCGCTCTGTGCTTCACTGCCATCGCACTGTGCCTCGCTGCGCTCTGTGCTTCACTGCCATCGCACTGTGCATCGCTGCGCTCTGTGCTTCACTGCCATCGCACTGTGCCTCGCTGCGCTCTGTGCTTCACTGCCATCGCACTGTGCCTCGCTGCGCTCTGTGCTTCACTGCCATCGCACTGTGCATCGCTGCGCTCTGTGCTTCACTGCCATCACTGTGACGCACTGTGCCTCGCTGCGCTCTGTGCTTCACTGCCATCGCACTGTGCCTCGCTGCGCTCTGTGCTTCACTGCCATCGCACTGTGCATCGCACTGTGCATCGCTGCGCTCTGTGCTTCACTGCCATCGCACTGTGCCTCGCTGCGCTCTGTGCTTCACTGCCATCGCACTGTGCCTCACTGAGCTCTGGATGCACTGTACTTCACTGCCATCGCACTGTGCCTCACTGTGCTCTGGAAAGCACTGTACTTCACTGCTATTACAAAAGCCGTCTAATGCAATCTGAGGCAAAGCAATGCCAGACGGCCGTAGCACATCAACATGAGCCTCTTACACACACAAACACACAAACACACACACACACACACATATATACATACAGACACACACACACACACACACACATATATATAGACAGGTTCATTTCTGCACACGCGCCCCTGTGGTAGAATCAGACCACCAGCTGTATTTACGCAGTTTGAGACGCTGCATTTAGACTTACGCAGTTAACAAAATTTTAGTAAGTTATCATAACACTACAGTTAAAACAGGACATTTAGACACCAGGTCGACGCTGCCCGTTCAAAATGCCACAGAGCAGCCAGTCCTCAAATGAGGACAATGGCGCTGAATGGGTTAAAGGTGAGACAACGTCCGTAGTAAATATTTCATGGTTGGTCACGCCCAAAAATCCTGACAATACAGACCTGTAAGCTGCCAAGCTATTTATAAGGCAAGCAGTCTGAGTTCATACCATTGATATTGAAAAAAAACAATAACCCACTTCTGCACCACTCAGCCTAATCCCCCTGTAGCTGCCCTTGTGCTGCCCTCATTACAGAACCATGGCACTGCTGCATTGGGGATGTATGAGAGGGGCCCATGAAGGCTACAAGTCCAGCTACCTGAGACGTACGTTTCACACAGTGTACATGCAACACCGCACTCTCCCAGAACCAGAACAGAAAGCGTTAGAATCTGAAAAGGAGACACCGTATTAAAACACAGGGCACAGCAGGTAGAGAGAGCAGGAGGGAACCTGCTGTGCTATAAATGCTGTTGCAGTCTCAGGAATGAGCGAACTGGAACAAAGCACAAGCAAGCCTGACACAAGCTGCAGCAGAACCCGTGCTGCCTCGAGTGCATCCAGACCAGCAATGCCTCCTCCAGCGAGCCTCTCTTGCAGATTCACAAATGCACAATCAGAGCCGGCCAGCACTCTCACCGATGGTAGCGCGACGCCGAGGACAGGAGACGCTGCTTACCTCAGCTCCTCGGCTTTCTACTGCAGTTCTGAAGGAGAAGCTGTTCGGGAGTTTGGAACTGAATTGTTAGGATTGCAGACAGCAGCAGCAGCAAATCCTCTCCAGCTTTATCTTCATTGACACACGGACTAAACCAGCAGACTGCCCTCCAATCTGTAACAATACCTATATATATAAATATATAACAGCTGGCCTAGTGAATGGCTTAATTACCAGCCCCCAACAGATCTGATGTGAGACAGAGAGAGAGAGAGAGAGAGAGAGAGAGAGAGAGAGAGAGAGAGAGAGAGAGAGAGAGAGAGAGAGCCAGCATGTGTGTATGTCAGAGATTGCTGAAAGTCATTGATATTCAAAGCATGTCCTCACAGTCTCACCACCTTATAACACAAACACAGCACAACCGATGGAGCTGTTCAGGTGTGTCTGTGTGGCTCTGTGTGTGCGTCTGCCTGTGTATGTGTGTGCGTGTGTGTGTTGCCTGAAGCAATGCTCAAAATAGCTGACAAGCATGTTTTTATTTTTATTTGTTTCTATCTGGTTTGTATGAAGTCATGTTCTGTACAGTCTGTACAGGAAAGGTTCAAGAAAGGGAGGTGCATGTGTTTGTGTTGATAAGGTTAGCTTGAGGACAGGAAACGCCTCTCCTTGCAGTCTCTTCAGCGTGAAGGTATTGATCTACTGGGGCTCCCAAAGGCCTCGACTCGGGGGAAGGGGGCAATCCAAGGGAAGCCACACAAGGCATTGCATTTTATTACATTTGTGAACAACCAAGCCATGCTTCCCGTTGGAATCATTTATATATATACACACACACACACACACACACACACACACACACTGACACACACACACTGACACACGCACACTGTAGGTCTCAATCCTGAAATGGTTTTGGCCGAAGCTGTACATACATACTGTGTATATACTTAGATAAATTTTGGGGGGGAACAACTATGGAACCAGACGTATATAGAGGTGTCAGACTAACTTTGTAAACCTACCCTTTCTTTAAAGAAAAAAAAAACAAACAAGCAAATGTGGAGGCTGAGGCTGTCTGAACAGAGTCCCTTGTCTGGACCCAAAACACGCATTTCCATTCTTCATATCAGCCTTGTGCACAGCTTTGAAACAAAGGTTACAGTGAATGTGTCAATTTATTTGAGAACTGGTATCTGCTAATACACTTGGTTTAAAACTGTCTGCAAGGGATTTCAGATTTTGTTGCGTTTCCTTGGTGAATCCACCTGGAGGGTGAAATTGTCCCCGCCCATTTAATGGCATCTTTCCTGTCATTAACCAATCAGCTGCTTCCTCTACTGACTGACATGCTTTCAGCCAGTAGCAAGCTTTGAGCCCAGAAGACACTGCGGAGGTGAATATGAGGAAGGAATTCCTGTGAAGGAAGGTTTGGAAACTGAGAAATTTCTTTAACTCAGAATATTTCCACACACCCTGTTTTAAGAGTTTGATAACACCGTGTAAAAATATATATATTTTTTTTTGTTCCTGGGTAGTAAGTGTTATTTCCTAATTGCTTATGCCTCAAAAGTATAGAAAATGGCTATTATTCCCCACAGACTTTGCTTTTGTGACCAGGACAGTGATATTTTGAAATATCACTATTTCCAATGAGAAAACAGGAGCTTTTGTGTCATAGTGTATTCACACATTTGTGTTACGGAGGCCGAAGCAGGGATGAGATTCTCAAACATATCTCATGCAAAACTCTGAAAAGGGAAACAATTCCTGAACACTTTGAAACAAACAAACAAAATGTACTTTTTTAACAGGATGGTTTACTTCACAAGAATAAAAAAAACAAAGCAAAAACAGGATGTGGAGCAGGTTTTCAAAGTTTAATTATATATATATATATATATATATATATATATATATATATATATATATATATATATATATATATAATTTACCATTGTATGTAGAAACAGCTTAGGTTCAGTAGTTTTTGTGTACAAAATGTGTTCTGTTTGTTTATTTATTTAATTAACCATGAAGAAGTGTTCAGAAAAGAAAAAAAAACAAAACAAAACAAAAAAATTAACATTGTTTTGGGGAAACTAGTGGAGTTTGCTATTTTGAAGGGGTATTGCTCTAGAAACCAACGGAGAATATTTTGCGCCAAAAATCTAAAATAAATAAATAAATAAACAAATGCATCCTCCACAGAAACCGATGCAACAAACCAGCGACCCCCCCCCCCCCCCCCCCCCCCCCCCCCCCCGCTAATTGCACGCATACTTGCTGATGTCCCGCTGCAACATTGTATCTCCTGTCCGGTGTTTCTGCAGCTGTCAGCTCCACCGAGCGCGTCACTCCGGTGATTCCCGACGGTTACCGGATCGTTCCGATCAAACGGTTTCAACACTTTTCTTTTTCCTACCTGCGGGACTTCACGTAGTTTTCTTCTGCCCTGTACTAACTGGTATGTAATTTTTTGTAGACATTGTTAATAACAACACGAAACGCGATGCCAAGCGAAACAAACCATTTGCAGTTACCCGCCGCACCTGAAATCCCAAAACCGTTTAATATTTTATAATATTCAAATACCTCGGTGTGGCGATGCTGAGGTCGCTTTTGTCCGTACTGAGTCTGTAACTTGTTATTATGATATATATATTTTTTTAACGCTATCATTCAAATGTTTTACAGCCGTAGGGCTTTGCCTTGCAAACATTTCCACCGAACCGGTTCGACTCGTTTTTTTTTTTTGCAGTTTGCAGGGCGTAAAACAACCCACCCAGCCCGCTACTGGAGCCGGCCGCTTTTCAGCAGATAAACCCTTCAGCACCTTGTCAAGCTGAGGAAAATAACAGGAAATGCAACAGCTTTTTTACAAGATCAAGAGAGGCGGGACCGAGTTGAGTATTGCACACACACACACACACACACACACACAACTGCACAGGTATTGCAACGCCAGCTGAACTAAACTGAGTTGAACTAGTTTGCAAAAGGGCGCTGCGCCTTAATCCGCGACACGCAACTGTAATACCTTTTCAGTTTTTTTGGGGAAAAAAAAACTGTTTTCACGCCGCATGCCCGGAACACACCTTGCTTGCTGGGGTAGCTTTGTTTAATACAGAACCGAGACCGGGTTCGGGTGGAGATTGGACGCAGGGCTGTTAAATTTAAAGACACTTTCTTGAAGGCTGTTGCTTCATTTGGCGCCGGGTCCGAATCTGCGAGGGAGCCTTTTCTGTGCTTGTTGTTTGAAATCAAACCGGAGTTGGATTTAAACAACCGATAGAGGAGTTTTACCGAGCCGGGATAAGTACCACCGAAGCTAAGTATGCAACATTTATTTACGATAATTTTCTTCCTGTGGCTAACTCTGGCATTACAAACACACATGAAGTAACTCAATGCAAACTCGTTTCTTTCTTTCAGTTTTACAAAGTGTTGAGAGCCTGCCAAAAAAAAATGGAGGCTGTATCCTTGCACACAGTTAAATTAAAATATAACACAGGCCTCCCCTATCGATACCAGCTGACTGATATTATACTGGGACACCAGTCACCTTACAAAGCTGTCACAAACACGATTAACACGTTGCCTTGGCTGCCAGTCGTGATTATAGCATATTGATAATACAGCACAGGAATTGTGCATTAGGCAACATAATAAAAAATAAGGAAGTTATAAGTTAGTAGTTTGGAATATAGTGTGTAAATTGCATTTTTTATGGTGCTAGAGGTTCAGGGGGACGGGGTTGCTTGAGCTGCATCACTGGCCTCTGCTGTGGTTTCTGCCTCAGGATTAAGGGATTAGATTAGGTTACTGCACCTATCCATATACGCAGTGTCACTGCGCTTGTTCGTTATCCAGGGGCTGAGTTTGCGAAGCAGCAGTCAGTGTTAGACACGGGCAAGCTTTGCATCTCAAGCAGCAGTCAGTGTTAGACACGGGCAAGCTTTGCATCTCAAGCAGCAGTCAGTGTTAGACACGGGCAAGCTTTGCAGCTCAAGCAGCAGTCAGTGTTAGACACGGGCAAGCTTTGCAGCAGTCTCAAGCAGCAGTCAGTGTTAGACACGGGCAAGCTTTGCAGCTCAAGCAGCAGTCAGTGTTAGACACGGGCAAGCTTTGCATCTCAAGCAGCAGTCAGTGTTAGACACGGGCAAGCTTTGCAGCTCAAGCAGCAGTCAGTGTTAGACACGGGCAAGCTTTGCATCTCAAGCAGCAGTCAGTGTTAGACACGGGCAAGCTTTGCATCTCAAGCAGCAGTCAGTGTTAGACACGGGCAAGCTTTGCATCTCAAGCAGCAGTCAGTGTTAGACACGGGCAAGCTTTGCAGCTCAAGCAGCAGTCAGTGTTAGACACGGGCAAGCTTTGCATCTCAAGCAGCAGTCAGTGTTAGACACGGGCAAGCTTTGCAGCTCAAGCAGCAGTCAGTGTTAGACACGGGCAAGCTTTGCAGCTCAAGCAGCAGTCAGTGTTAGACACGGGCAAGCTTTGCATCTCAAGCAGCAGTCAGTGTTAGACACGGGCAAGCTTTGCAGCTCAAGCAGCAGTCAGTGTTAGACACGGGCAAGCTTTGCAGCTCAAGCAGCAGTCAGTGTTAGACACGGGCAAGCTTTGCAGCTCAAGCAGCAGTCAGACACGGGCAAGCTTTGCAGTGAAGAACGCCCTCAAGATTCTGGGTCCTGTCGAGATAATCCTGCCACTGAAAAAGAGTTTGAAGTTCATGTTTTTGGAGGCTTCGAGTTTAATAATTAATTGTTTTTTTCAAACTGCTGATTTGAAAAGGTTAATAAAGTTCGGTCATGGTATGGAAATGGATTTCAAAACTTTGTAATTAAATAATCTAATATAACCGCCTAAGAGAATCAGTTTGCCATTCCCCAGAAGAACATGTTTTGAAAAGTTTCTTTCAGTGAGATGTGATTAAAGGATCAGTCCGCTGGGGATGAGGAGGTTATAAGACCTCATTAGAAGCAGTGTTGTGTGCAGGAGGCTCAGGTGCACAATGCAATGCTGCTGAGATTTATTGAGGCTTTGCGTGGTTTGGGTTGATTTTCCTTTCCCCCTGAAGCCAGCCAAGATTAAAACGCCCACCGTCTCGATCAGCATTCCTGAACCAGATACAAGAGTGACGAGAAAAACACAATCGCATGCGTGGCTTCCAAATGACACCTGCTCTTTCAAACGCGGCAATTATAGAGCGTTATCTGAGTGAAAAGAATTGACTAATAGGAATGGACTGGCGGAGATTGCAAATCTGCAGGACTAATCCAGGGACCTCTGTTTAAGTACAGAGTTACTTAATAATGTGCTTGATGTTGACATGCCCAGCTCAGTGGCTGTAATCCTGAGGCTGTTGCCAACTGGAGCCTCACTAAGGGAGAGCATTAAAATGCTTTATGAAGGAGGAGCCAGGTCAGCCTCGGCTGGGATCGATCCAGCCTCCCGTTGCAATCCCTGCTCGGGGTTATTGTGTGTATTGAATGAGGCCTATCAGATGTCTTAATGCTGTGTCGTCTTTCCCCTTCGGTCACCACACCCTTCAATTCCATATGTGTCACGTTTGCCCTGGATTCCACTGCCGTCCCGTCAGAATCATGCCTTTCAAACTCTTGATTAAATATTTGCTTCTGCTCGTTTTGCAGCCAGCTCACTGCCCCAGTTCTTACATGCTGCCTGATCGATCATGTGACATCTGCCTAGTCCCTCTCCTTTCCAGTAGCTGCACCTCTCCATGCTATAAAGTAGCGCTCTCTAAAGCTTGTTGGCCATGGGCACGTTTGTCAAGGCGTGATCACAGCTCTACCAATCAAATGGAGCTCAAGTACAGAGTAGTAGATTGTAACGACTTCCAGATTGTCGGAAATGTATTTCCAATGCCTTTAGTGTTGTATTGTCAGATTGTAGTCCACAGTAGAAAAAGCTATAGA
>NC_054571.1:2875825-2888325 GCF_017654505.1 Polyodon spathula | reverse complement strand
TCATGTTGCTGAAGGAGACTCTTCTTCACACAGAGAGTGGTGAGGGGATGGAATGGGTTACCTAGTCATGTTGCTGAAGGAGACTCTTCTTCACACAGAGAGTGGGGAGGGGATGGAATGGGTTACCTAGTCATGTTGCTGAAGGAGACTCTTCTTCACACAGAGAGTGGTGAGGGGATGGAATGGGTTACCTAGTCATGTTGCTGAAGGAGACTCTTCTTCACACAGAGAGTGGGGAGGGGATGGAATGGGTTACCTAGTCATGTTGCTGAAGGAGACTCTTCTTCACACAGAGAGTGGGGAGGGGATGGAATGGGTTACCTAGTCATGTTGCTGAAGGAGACTCTTCTTCACACAGAGAGTGGGGAGGGGATGGAATGGGTTACCTAGTCATGTTGTGAAGGAGACTCTTCTTCACACAGAGAGTGGTGAGGGGATGGAATGGGTTACCTAGTCATGTTGCTGAAGGAGACTCTTCTTCACACAGAGAGTGGTGAGGGGATGGAATGGGTTACCTAGTCATGTTGCTGAAGGAGACTCTTCTTCACACAGAGAGTGGTGAGGGGATGGAATGGGTTACCTAGTCATGTTGCTGAAGGAGACTCTTCTTCACACAGAGAGTGGTGAGGGGATGGAATGGGTTACCTAGTCATGTTGCTGAAGGAGACTCTTCTTCACACAGAGAGTGGGGAGGGGATGGAATGGGTTACCTAGTCATGTTGCTGAAGGAGACTCTTCTTCACACAGAGAGTGGGGAGGGGATGGAATGGGTTACCTAGTCATGTTGCTGAAGGAGACTCTTCTTCACACTGAGAGTGGGGAGGGGATACCTAGTCATGTTGCTGAAGGAGACTCTTCTTCACACAGAGAGTGGGGAGGGGACGCAATGGGTTATCTAGTCATGTTGATGCTGAATCACTGGGATCCTTTAACTTGACAAAATTTTGAGATCAATCAGCTAGTAGGAAGCGAACGAGCGCTGACGGGCTGAACAGCCTCCGCTTGTTTGTAAATGTTCTCATTGTGTTTAACAGCTTCTCACAGTCCCACAGAACTATTTTTAAATACATTGTGCTGATCTTTGTGATGTGGATTTACACTGACAGCTCGGCTCAGCCACTATTCCACAAATATTGAATTAACACAATTGGATGTTTATTGAACACATTCAAACATTTAAAGACATTGAAAAAGACTTGTTTGCCATAGAATGTAAAAAAGTTTCTTTTACTTTGTCTCAGTTCAGTGCTATGGGTGACAAAATGTGGAAAATGTGAGTAAATATCTAATTAAAACAGATGTACAGAACACTGATATTAAGCCCTTTTTCAAGGCGTCTCAGTTTTGTCCATCACGACAAACAGGGAGATGCAGCTTTCATATATTCCACAATGCCTGTCAGAGATTCAATTTGACAGGTTAGTCATGTTGCAGAGCAGTCTACTCCCCCCAGCCGACCTCCCCTCCTCCTTGCAGAAGATCTCCTCCAGCCCCAGCTCCCTCTCCCAGTCGGGTCTCTCTCTGTGACGGAGGTACCTGCATCTTCGCACCTCTCTCAGGGCCTCTTCCAAGGGCACGGCTGCCCAGTCTCTCCTCCCCCTCCCTCTCCTCTCCTCTCCTGCAGCCTCTGCCTGCTCCTGCCCCGCCCCCTCCTCCGTGGCCACGGCGACACACTCCTCAGACACGCCCCCCTTCAGGAGGTCCAGGTCGGACAGGAAGCTGCTGATCCTCTTTTGGAAGTCCTCTGGGACAGCAGTCAAGGATCTCCGCCTGTTTAAATATCAAACCAGTGTGGATTTGGAGTTTTCCAGTGTGATTGTTTCAAAGTTTATTAGGATCTTGACCAGGGTTGGGTTCGAGAGCCAGTGCATCTGCACTGAAGTGCAATCACGAAATACACAGTATTCACGTTTGATCGATATCACCGTGTAACACATTTTTTTTTTTTTTTTTGTTCCTGGGTAGTAAGTGTTAGTTTCTAATTGCTTATGCCTCAAAAGTATAGAAAATGGCTATTATTCCCCACAGACTTTGCTTTTGTGACCAGGACAGTGATATTTCAAAATATCACTATTTCCAATGGGAAAACGGGCAAATGTGTGTCTTTTTGTTCACATAAAGTTGGAAAAAAACAACATATGAATCCAAATTAACATGTATTTATACTAAAGTAATACAAAAATGACTACAAAAGATTTAGAAGCGAGTAGTTTTTCGAGATTTACGATTATACTGTAAATACTTTTGAGGCATAAGCAATTAGGAAATAACACTTACTACCCAGGAACAAAAACTGTGTTACACAGTGTTATCCATCAAATGCCTTTGGCAAGAATTACAACTTAACCAAAATCCAAGTGCAATTAATGATACAGCTATTAGCGATGCACTGTGGGAGCAATCACAAGGTTAATTAAGAACTTACGAGTGCCTGAAGTCATTTCAGAACACACGGCTCATTGCGAGACGAGCCTGATGAAATGGTTTTGTTAGAACGGGCAGCAGTTTGAATTGATAAAGTAGAGCTACCCCGTTTTGATCGTTCCTTGTTCCAATTACTGATGAGACTTTTGAGTCCATGTTTTGCCAAAGGCATTTGAGCAATCTTTCAAAGGGGACGCTGACAGATAGAGCTCCAGACCTTATCAAATGCAGCCGAAAAAGTTTGGCATCACCTAGAATTTTAGGATTGAGACGTCTTAAAAAAATAATCATTTTTATATTTTATCTTTAACATCCATGTAATCAAAGAAACTACAAAATGCTGTCGCAAAAGTCTCCCGGAAGCCATAACAGCGAACGCGTTAGATTTCAAATTTTTTTCCCACTACAGAGGGGCGTGTAATTCAGTACATTAAGGTAACATTATTCAGCAGGTTTCATGAGACTTTATGAAGCAGACTTGGTCCATTCTATATGAGGGTGCATTCAAGTAAAATAAGAGCCCACGTGCATCTCTCTCAGAATAGTGGGGGCAGGGTGTGGATCTGCAGTGAGAAGTAAGGAGTAGGATTGTCTTTCAAAGTCTAATTTAAACAGCAGAAACCTACCTAGCCAGAAAGTCTGCTCTGGAGCTCAGTGGAGGAGCCAGCTGCAGGGACGGGAGAGAGAGGCGTTTTCGGAAGAGCTGAGGTTTGGGAAAGTCGGGAGGGAATTCCACATCGAGATTCTCCAAAGAGGGGGTCTTCTCTGTTTGGGATGGGAAGAGGGGAGATGGGAATCAAGTGAAAAACACAAGCTAATGTTTCAGGATTGCACAGACCAGGGCTAGAGGATGCAGTTCGAAATTATGTGGACTTAGGACAGAGGGCAGGAGACACTTCTTCACACAGAGAGTGGGGAGGGGATGGAATGGGTTACCTAGTCATGTTGCTGAAGGAGACTCTTCTTCACACAGAGAGTGGGGAGGGGATGGAATGAAGGGACTCTTCTTACCTAGTCATGTTGCTGAAGGAGACTCTTCTTCACACAGAGAGTGGGGAGGGGATGGAATGGGTTACCTAGTCATGTTGCTGAAGGAGACTCTTCTTCACACAGAGAGTGGGGAGGGGATGGAATGGGTTACCTAGTCATGTTGCTGAAGGAGACTCTTCTTCACACAGAGAGTGGGGAGGGGATGGAATGGGTTACCTAGTCATGTTGCTGAAGGAGACTCTTCTTCACACAGAGAGTGGGGAGGGGATGGAATGGGTTACCTAGTCATGTTGCTGAAGGAGACTCTTCTTCACACAGAGAGTGGGGAGGGGATGGAATGGGTTACCTAGTCATGTTGCTGAAGGAGACTCTTCTTCACACAGAGAGTGGGGAGGGGATGGAATGGGTTACCTAGTCATGTTGCTGAAGGAGACTCTTCTTCACACAGAGAGTGGGGAGGGGATGGAATGGGTTACTAGTCATGTTGCTGAAGGAGACTCTTCTTCACACAGAGAGTGGTGAGGGGATGGAATGGGTTACCTAGTCATGTTGCTGAAGGAGACTCTTCTTCACACAGAGAGTGGTGAGGGGATGGAATGGGTTACCTAGTCATGTTGCTGAAGGAGACTCTTCTTCACACAGAGAGTGGGGAGGGGATGGAATGGGTTACCTAGTCATGTTGCTGAAGGAGACTCTTCTTCACACAGAGAGTGGTGAGGGGATGGAATGGGTTACCTAGTCATGTTGCTGAAGGAGACTCTTCTTCACACAGAGAGTGGGGAGGGGATGGAATGGGTTACCTAGTCATGTTGCTGAAGGAGACTCTTCTTCACACAGAGAGTGGGGAGGGGATGGAATGGGTTACCTAGTCATGTTGCTGAAGGAGACTCTTCTTCACACAGAGAGTGGGGAGGGGATGGAATGGGTTATAGTTGAGTACCAAGAAAGTGCCGAGTTGCTTTTTGTTGGTAACCAGTATTGAACACAGGGCTCAGTGCGGTCTCCCCATTGTGAGACACAGCCTCCTCATACCCTCCTTGCATGTGTTCATGTCTCACTATACATCCCCCAGCACTGGGTCTGCATTCTGGGAATTGCTTCCCTACACCTCTTGCTTATTGACAGCAACGAGTCTTATAAAACCAAGGTCCTGTTATTTCTAGTTTTGGGTACAAACCCTACATTCCCACTCTCATGCCCCATTTGCAATACTGTTGGGCAGGTTCCCCAGAGCTGGGCCGAAGTCCCCAGCTCCCCTGTCCTCCTCACCCGTGCGTATCTGCAGCATCTCCAGCCTCAGCTGCCTTCCCTCCTCCTGCAGCAGGGCGAGCTGTCTCCCGCAGTGCTGCTCCAGGGAGCTCAGGCTGCAGCCCAGCCTCAGCTCGGCATGCTTGTTCCTCCTCTCCGCGAGCTCCATGCGCTGGGAGGAGCCCTGCCCGCGGCACCTGGCCGTCACCACGTGCATCTCTCTCAGCGCGCCTCGGAGCTGGGGCAGAAACACAGAGCAAGGGCTTTAGGAGACTGAAGAGAGCACAGCAGCTCCAGAAATACTTCAAAACTCACCACGGAGCAAATTAACAACACGACTGGATTCATGAGAGGATTCAGGGGTTAATCTCTCTGTGATTCAGTTAAATTGTTAAGTGAAGCTTGGCAGCCCCAATACAGTATGGGAAGTACCTGGAACTGTGGCTGGAATGCTCTCAAACTGAACATCATTGCTGGACAACAGCACTTCGGCTTAAATTCAGAGATAAACAAACCAACGATGCATTTACTTGTTTGACGCTATCTATAGTGTTTATATAGTGTGCTGTATATATTATCTTATCAAAACTGTCAAAGATTGATTTATACACGTCTTCACATTGCGTGTACACACCTAGCGTGATAATAAACCATACAGAGGAGGCAGTACCGACAACCAGGCTCTGCATTTTCTTCCAGCATTTCAGCATGCTGCAGTTGACTGTAGTTGACTGTAGTTGACTGTAGTTGAATGTAGTTGACTGTAGTTGACTGCAGTTGACCACTGGGGATGAATTCCTGTGTGTAGGGATGTAGTAGAGGCTAAGTGGTCATATTTACATACTGTATGTCACACTTCACAGTCATGAATGGAGAGTGCAGGGGAACATGGGATTGATAAAGTGGGGTACATATGACCTCATGCAGAAGAGATGGATGTTCGGTGTCTAGAGCAACGCTATTGCTCGGAAAACAGAGTGTGAACAGATTTCACAAAGTTCCCCTTCACACACCTGCAGTTAGGTAAGATATATAAGACAGGCACTCGTCAGTGCTAGAGAGAAACAGCTACCCAAACCCTCTCCTGACGACATCGCCCTACCTGAGCTTTCTCCCAGAGAATTAGGAATCAAATGGGTTTCCTTTCCACATTAAATTGTGATTAATAATTTGCAATGACGTGTACATTCTGTACTGTTCTGTACACTCTGCTGACAGAAGGTGATCATGCGGATAGCTTTTAATTAGGGGTGGTTTAACTAATTCAATTAAGACACTATCGGGCATCTCTTTGTGACGCAAATGCTAGGATCCTGAAATGTCATGAAACTCCAAAATACAATTCAATATGCTAGCGTCACATTATTCAGCAGCTTCACTCGACTTTATGAAGTAAAGTTAGTTAATTCTCGGGTGATGCTAAACTTTTGTCCAAAGCTTTATGACCTGAATAAATAAATATAAAAAAGACACCGGATTTACTTATTAATTTTTCAGCCACAATAATTCATACAGTGTTAATTATTGTAAGATTGTTGTGGTTCCTTAGATGTGTTTTCTTGCTAACCTATTTCGCATATTTTAAACATTATAAAACAGCATTTTTTTAAAAATAAATTGTTTAAAATGTGTTTTCTTGCAGTGCATTTGGCTGTTTCTAAAATATGATAATAATACAAATACTGATAATCATTATAACTGCAATAAGTATTTACCTAATACAGTAGAGAAACATTCTGCGCAGGTAAAAACAGCCAGCGCTTACCTGTGCTCTTGAAGAGACGATATGACCAGCGGAGGAGGGGAGGGAGTTCCAAATTCAGGTGGTGCTTGAGTGTTGAAGAGTACCTCTGAAATGATGGTCTGTATTTATACAGGGGAATTCGCTTTCGCAATTCCTACAAACCGTTACCATGCCGACAGGTTTGAAACCCTCGGGAATGCGGTTCGGAGAGAGTTGCTGGCAGGTGGAAGGTGAGTACAGATAAGGGGCGGCCGTGCACTTTGCAGAAATCGCGTGTAAATCGCACCCAACACTTGCGCAAACACTGCTTGACACTTTGGCAAACAACCGATCATGTCTTTAGAAGGTTATCAAACATCGTTAAACTGTGTTGGGAAACACGACCTGCTTGCGTTTTTTCTATACCAGAAGGTAAACGGGCGCTCCTTGCATATTGCGTGCGGTGTAAGGTCTGTTTGAAACTCCGCCCGGCTAAATACCGATGTATTCATCTCGGATTTCAATTAACAAAGACAAGAGATCTAACTAATGCATCCTCCAAGATCGATCAATCAATCAATCAATCAATCTATCTATCTATCTATCTATCTATCTATCTATCTATCTATCTATCTATCTATCTATCTATCTATCTATCTATCTATCTATCTATCTATCTATCTATCTATCTGTCTGTCTGTCTGTCTGTCTATCTATCTATCTGTCTATCTATCTATCTATCTATCTATCTATCTATCTATCTATCTATCTATCTATCTGTCTATCTATCTATCTATCTATCTATCTATCTATGTCTGTCTGTCTGTCTATCTGTCTCTATCTATCTATCTATCTATCTATCTATCTATCTATCTATCTATCTGTCTGTCTGTCTGTCTATCTATCTATCTATCTATCTATCTATCTATCTATCTATCTGTCTGTCTGTCTGTCTGTCTATCTATCTATCTATCTATCTATCTATCTATCTGTCTGTCTGTCTGTCTATCTATCTATCTATCTATCTATCTATCTATCTGTCTATCTATCTATCTATCTATCTATCTATCTATCTATCTATCTATCTGTCTGTCTGTCTGTCTGTCTATCTATCTATCTATCTATCTGTCTGTCTGTCTATCTATCTATCTATCTATCTATCTATCTATCTATCTATCTATCTATCTATCTATCTATCTATCTATCTATCTTCAAATGGATGACCCAGAGATTTTTAAGGTAACGTTTCATTTGTTTTGATGTGATTTTGTTTAAGTGCGTTTCTTAATTGTTGATGAGTAATCGGTTCATTCTTGGTGGTGAAAGAAAGCGGAAGAGTTTGCCAGTTACAAAGCGACAGAATTTGGAGGCGAGTTCATAAACTCAGCTATTGTTTTTAATATCAGTGCAGTTTGCTAAGTGGTACTCGCATATGTTCGTGTTATAAGAAATGTGCATGTGAAATTTAGATGATACAGACAGAAATGCATTTTATCACATAGCCTTGTGTCTCTTAGCAAAACCCCGGAGACTGGAATGAGCTGAGCATGCCCTGCAATGTAAACATTTCAGCGGGATTGAAGACAAAGGATCATATCATTTTATGGCCGTGAAATGATTTTCTATATCAGCATGATATGATTAATTCCTCGACTCGAGCATGTAATACATTTTATATATATATATATATATATATATATATATATATATATATATATATATATATATATATATATATATATATATATAAAAGAAACAAATACCTTTCTTGGTTTTTAATTATACATCCTTACTTTGTAATTCAAAATATAAAAAAGTAATTTGAAATATTTGAATCAACTTTGGCATTTATTGCTGCAGTTTGTATAAGTTCTGTTGTTTTATGAGGTGAAGCTGTAACTAAGCCTTACAGCCTGGTTTACTAGTGTAGGAGATGTCTGCTTCCACGCACGCAGCCTGTGCAGTTCTCCAGAGCGTCGCTGATAATTGCGCACACGACTCCGCTTGATCTTAACAAACACAATGGAAAAGAACTTCCTCGCAACGCTTCCAGCAATTAGCACAATAATGCAAACTTCTAGAACAAACACGGGATTACTCTGCTGCTCCGTAATTGCTGTTTACTGGCTATTCACTCCTGCTAATTGGTCCATGAAGATATTAATTGACTTTTAAAGTAGATGCGAATAGCAATTAAATTTCCAGAAAAACACCAGCTTCGCCGAAGGGAAGCGGTCGGGACCCAGAGCCGGACTGCAGAGTGAATGAGGTCATCCGCTTCGTGTGTGGTGATGCTGCGGGGAAACACTGCGCAGGGGTTTGTTGCTCTTGTTTTTTTTAAAAACTTTGTGGTATTTAGGTTTGTTGGTGCTTCGGGGTTTGTGAAGTGGGAGGGCTGTCGGTGAGGCCGAACTCAGAACTGTTCTCTTGTGAAAGTGCAGAATAGGCCTACTTGAAATAGTGCATTAAATACAGTGGAAAGAGCAGAATACATGACAGCAGCATAATACATGAAATAGTGTATTAAATACAGTGGAAAGAGCAGAATACAGGACAGCAGCATAATACATGAAATAGTGCATTAAATACAGTGGAAAGAGCAGAATACAGGACAGCAGCATAATACATGAAATAGTGCATTAAATACAGTGGAAAGAGCAGAATACAGGATAGCAGCATAATACATGAAATAGTGCATTAAATACAGTGGAAAGAGCAGAATACAGGATAGCAGCATAATACATGAAATAGTGCATTAAATACAGTGGAAAGAGCAGAATACATGACAGCAGCATAATACATGAAATAGTGCATTAAATACAGTGGAAAGAGCAGAATACAGGATAGCAGCATAATACATGAAATAGTGCATTAAATACAGTGGAAAGAGCAGAATACATGATAGCAGCATAATACATGAAATAGTGCATTAAATACAGTGGAAAGAGCAGAATACATGACAGCAGCATAATACATGAAATAGTGCATTAAATACAGTGGAAAGAGCAGAATACAGGACAGCAGCATAATACATGAAATAGTGCATTAAATACAGTGGAAAGAGCAGAATACAGGATAGCAGCATAATACATGAAATAGTGCATTAAATACAGTGGAAAGAGCAGAATACAGGATAGCAGCATAATACATGAAATAGTGCATTAAATACAGTGGAAAGAGCAGAATACATGATAGTGAAATAGTAGCCGCAACACAGCAGCTAATAACACAGTTAAACCTGACAAAACAAACACACTGTCCGAACAAGGCACGTTTTCAGAGTGAAGTGCGTTCAATTATATCGCTGAACTTTCTTTCTCCTTCATCCTTTACTTACCACAAAAGAAAAAAAAAGTTTCTTAAAGAAGCACTGTTAATTATGTGTATTTGTGTGCATTTGTCTAATTATAAGGTATTAGACCACGCGTGAACAGCCACCGCTCTTAGCCTTTCGATGCTTTTTTAGTGACCTTTCTGAACAAACAATAGAACATGAAGGTATAATTGCCCAATTACACGAGAGACGGAAAGGGCAAATTCCTAACAAGAACCCAAGAGAGGTGGCAGCTGAGGGCAAGCTACAAAGCCTTTAATCGTTACAGTTGTACCTATAAATTGCAATGCGCAATGAGCACCTCTTATCCAAAAACGCCTTTCAATGGGGGCTGCATTGCAGAAGACTGCAGGTTGTGGCATTGCGCTCAACACAAGCACGGTGGAGAATTAAAAAAACAAAACATCGACTCCTTTAGCTTTCAGCCTGTTTATTTTGGTCGGTATTGGTTTCTGCCACTCGAAAGAGCGACAGATGATCAGAAGAGGACCAAGTTACTCTGAACGCGCATCAAGTTGCAGGCTGCTGCCGAGATAACATTACAGGTTTGTAGCGAGCGCGGCTGGAACTCCTTATAATAATAATAATAATAATAATAATAATAATAATCGTTATTTTTATATAGCGCCTTTCATAGTGGATCACCATCACAAAGCGCTGTATAGGATACGAGACCGTTCTCAGAGTTCATGACAGTATTTTTGCAGCTGTAGCATGCTCCACCTCAGCTTGCCCTGGCTTGCCAGGTTTATTACTGTGCCTCACCAGACCTGGCGACTCTTTGCAATGCTTCGCTATGCTTCCACTGTGCTTTAATGCACTTTGCCGGGGTTTTTCTACGGGGCGCTTGTGTAGCAGTCGGTGTGTTTTGCGCGCAGCATCTTCTGGTCACTGCGTTTGTTTTTTTCAGCTTTTCGTTTCACACCACAAGGAGAGCCGCTATCAAAGTTTGAGAAGCCCTGTTTTAGAGAACCCTCCAATCTTATACCGGAACGTAACAAGCAAGCAGGGGCTCTGAACAGGCAGGCATCCGTTCCGTGTGCGTTTCCAGTTGTGTGTTTAGTCCTTGAGTATTTAGTGCTAATGGCTACCGTGCTAAATGAACACCGTACCGTGTTCATTTAGTCCAATAAAAGCATGAAATAATGTACTACTGTTATGATTTCTGGTAGACTTTTTTGCGATACCATTGTGTAGTTTCTTGGCTTACATGATGTTTATGTTCATATTATTATTATTATTATTATTATTATTATTATTATTATTATTCCTGGATTTCTAGGTGATGTAAAACGCTTGGACACAGCTATAGCTCAGAATCTTAATTCTGTAAACAGTGCGTTTGAGAGAAAAAAATTTGTTTGGGTCGCATTTTTTTTTTTTTTTTTAAGGACACTAACAAATGATTTTCTTTAAAGCGCGTTTCACTATTTTTTTTTTTTTTAATTTCAGACTCTTCTTCACACCGAAGGCCTGGCAGTAGAATGCAGCTGCTCGACAGATCCTTCAGAGAGAACAACGCACCTGAAAACTGCACAGCTGGGAACGTCATGCAGCTGCCGGCCACGACTGAAAAAGACTGCCCCTTGCTCTTCTATTTATTTCCACAAACTCTATCCGCAATTTACTGTATCCTGTGCTCTTTTGGCCTGCTAGCCAATATCTTTGAAGTGACCGTTTTTCTGAAAAACATAACAACCTGGACATCCTCTGGGGTTGTGATCATTAATTTAGCACTAGCTGACATTGTGCTGTTATTTTCTTTCTTGCCTTACGCGGTGTATTTGAATTTGAACTACAGCTGGACGATGGGCAAGCTGATGTGTCAGATTACATTGCTCGGCATGGTGCTCGGCATCACAGCGAACACCACGTTCGTTTGCGCGATAAGTTTAGAACGCTTTTTCGCTATTACGTTTCCAATTAGATTTTGCAGTTTTTGCACGGTAAAGAATGCGTGCGTCCTCTCTGCGTTTCTCTGGATCGCAGCATTAATCACACCTCTCGTGGTCTTTTCAAATTTTCAGTACAAACCGCACAGAGGCAAAGACCAATACTGCGGCGCGTCGTACAACCCACAGTCCGGATCAGCTTTGTTTATCCTCTCCAATTCTGTTTACATTTTATTTAACTTCTCTGTTCCTCTGATTATCATTGTCGTGTCTTATATCCAGATATGTAAAACTCTACAGCTGTTTTATAAGAGAAAGCGAGCAGCAGGGAACAAAGAGAAGACAATGAAACTCATCTCCTCTGTGATTGCTGTTTATCTCGTCTGCTGGTTCCCTGCACAGCTCATAAGTATACTGGTTTCAATCATGTATCCGTCTTTCGGAACTTGCAAAAACATATGCATTCTTACACAAGTAACCAACAGCTGCAATGAATTCGTGAATTTGCTTAATATCCTGAATGCTTGCATAGATCCTGTGATCTATCGCCTGAATAATCACGGCATCTCGTGCTGTTGTTTGAAGCTGGAAAGCAGAGCTGCGAGTTGAGGCTGCTGTCCGTGTGCTTCCCGGCGCCAGCAGCCTCCTGGAGGGACGTGTTCACACTTGTAATTCTGCTCACAGACTGACGTTCAGGGTCTTCCGATGCTGTGCCTTTGACCTGTGTATTAACTAGACGCTCGGGCTCTGCTCGTTCACCCACCGCTGCATGTTTAAGAGCTGCTGCTGCTTTTCTCTTGCTTTCAATACCGAGTTGTCTCTGCTGTTCTTTGTAAAAAAAAAATGATTAAAATGCCTCTAAAAGGGGAGACGAAGTCGTATATATTTG
>NC_054571.1:2837944-2875325 GCF_017654505.1 Polyodon spathula | reverse complement strand
ATTTATGGATGAAAATAAAAAAATAGAAAAACAGGTTGAAGCACCAAAAATTTTAATTTGAATTGAAATGAAAGTTTTTAAGAAAATCAATATATCAAGCTAACCCAATAGTACGTGAGCTGAGGAAGACTACTTGGGGAAATGCAGTTACCAGCAATCCACTGTACACACACACACACACACACACACACACACACACACACACACACACACACACACACACACACACACACACACACACACACACACACACACACACACACACACACACACACGCACGCACACACACACACACACACACACACACACACACACACACACACACACACACACACACACACACACACACACACACACACACACACACACACACACACACACACACACACACACACACACACACACACACACACACACACACACACACACACACACACACACACACACACACACACACACACACACACACACACACACACACACACACACACACACACACACACACACACACACACACACACACACACACACACACACACACACACACACACACACACACACACACACACACACACACACACACACACACACACACACACACACACACACACACACACACACACACACACACACACACACACACACACACACACACACACACACACACACACACACACACACACACACACACACACACACACACACACACACACACACACACACACACACACACACACACACACACACACACACACACACACACACACACACACACACACACACACACACACACACACACTGCTACGGTTTGAAGAAAAGGAGCTAGCAATTCTAATGTATGGAAGCCGAATGCAAAGCTTGCTAATAGCTTATGCTTGCATTAGGGTTGGACGATAATACAATATTTGATTTATTACTGTCTAAAAATGATCACTGTAATCCCAGTTATCTCAAAGGGATTGTAGTTCAATGCGCTCCCGTTCACTGAATCAGCCTCAAATGTGCAGTTTTGAAAGAAGCACGTGTTTCAGCAGTGAAACGACTCTAGGTTAAAGAAAACCTCTGTTTGCGAGCCGCGGGGGTCACCTGGATGGTGACGCTGTCGCCGCCCCTTCTTTCCTGTCAATTTTAACCAATCAGCTGCTTCCCCTATTGACTGATCCCCTTTCAGCCAGTAACAGGGCCCAGAAGACACCGCTTCAGTAAAACGAGCAAGGAAATGAAGCAGGAACCGACTTCCTGGAAGGCAAGGCAGGCAAACTCAGAACTTTCTTTAACCTTGGATTCGGTTTAGCTTGACTGTCAAACGCGATTATCAGTCATCTTTCAGTACAGTAAAATAATCAGTACTTAACAAGCGATCAGTAATGTCACGGTAAGCAATTATTGTTCCAACCCTAATGTAAAGCGTGTACAGGGCTTGAATCTCCTGGGTTTCAGGTATATTATTGCAATGATCAGGTGCCAGGAGTTTGAGCAGGTTAGAAACTCACACTAGCCCTGCTGCTGCACCCAGTCCTGGGGTTCAGAACTCCCCTTGTTCAGGTATATTATTGCAATGATCAGGTGCCAGGAGTTTGAGCAGGGTTAGAAACTCACACTAGCCCTGCTGCTGCACCCAGTCCTGGGGTTCAGAACTCCCCTTGTTCAGGTATATTATTGCAATGATCAGGTGCCAGGAGTTTGAGCAGGGTTAGAAACTCACACTAGCCCTGCTGCTGCACCCAGTCCTGGGGTTCAGAACTCCCCTTGTTCAGGTATATTATTGCAATGATCAGGTGCCAGGAGTTTGAGCAGGGTTAGAAACTCACACTAGCCCTGCTGCTGCACCCAGTGCTGGGGTTCAGAACTCCCCTTGTTCAGGTATATTATTGCAATGATCAGGTGCCAGGAGTTTGATCAATCAGACCCCTGATAAATCTGAACTAATGGCACTTCTCATCACAGCATGAACAAGTCTCACCTGAGCCCACATTTATGTTCATGCTGCTGTAAGAGAGGAACGATTGATGTAAACTCCTGATCATTCAAGTAGTTAGTGAAGGTAGTTCTGAAACCCAGGACGAGGGCCAGTGGAAGTTACACACCCTGACTGCTAAGTGTGTGTGTGTGTGCGCACGCTCGCACGTGTGTGTACTGTAAACAGGCCTAATTTTCTTTTGACGTCACTTTCAGTCTAGACTTGCAGAGGTTCAGAAAGCAGGAAGAGAATTTGACGGCAGGTTATCCCAGTGTCAGGTGGGGCTCTCTCAGCGCTGTAAGAAATGCCTGCCAGTTTTCTGTGTCTTTTCAAATAGGGATTCACCCATTCTCTTTACAGCGCCCGAGTAGAGAGACACAGAATCACGCCTCTTTTCTTTTTGAATTGTTTTCTGATCCAGCGCTCAGCAGAGGAACATGCAGACGAATAAGAAACGGGCAATGCCAAATCAGGTACTGTTCACAACTTCGGAGAGGTGGAAGGGGGGAGCATGCAGCTGCTGCAGCCCTCCACAAGGGGGCAGAATAACATCAAACGGCAACCACAGAAGGACAGTGAAATATCTTTAAAATCAATTTTCTTATAGTGGCAACATTATCACTGGCCCATGGTTGCAGATTCTGGCACCACTTCCTTCCGCTGTAGGTCACACGCTGTGATTGTCATTCAGATGGTTTTGTACTCCAGCAAATGGTAGTTGATCAATACAGATAATCAACCAACGATAATCTTGTCAAATAAGTGATAAAATTGATTTTAAAGCTTTGGAAAACTATAGGAACAAAGAAGTGTCTTCTTGCAACTAAAATGTCTACAGTGTTGATTTGAAAGTAATAATTTTCACTTATGCATACATGGGACATACAGTGGCATCAGAATGTTTTTAAAATATATATTTAATATTCTGTGCGTGTGTACATAGATCCAGCGTCTTTTAATCTCTGATATTAATGCTGCAGTGTAGTGTAGTGCAGTTTTAAACTTGTAATACTAGTGTAAATACATTGACTTGATTCATTTTCTTTGATATTGGCTGATTTATTTGGAAGTTAGGTAGTGTCTATTCAGCCTAGAACAGAGAGGAACTAGGAGTGACTTGATTTAAGTCTTTAAAATCTTAAAAGGAGTTGACAGAGTTAACCCTAGCCAAGTGCAGCACAGGAACCAGGACCAGAGAACACAGTGTGGGGATGAGGTGGCGCTAGACGCAGGACAGAGGGAAGGAGACTCTTCTTCACACAGACAGTGCTCGCATCTGTAAATATTCTGTTAAACTACTGTTTCTAATGCCACTGTATGCATTAAAAAGGCTTGAGCCAGTAACAGCAGCATGTGTTATTAATTGACTCCCCTCCAATGCTGCATGAAGAATAATGTGCAGTAACCTTTTGTTTTGCATGACTTATTTTGTTTCAATGAAAGCTTGTATTAATAATGCCTGCGTTGCTTCAGACGGGAGCAGCGCTCCTTTCAGAGGACGCGTTAACACTGTGAAGATGATCTAATCGTCGTTCTTTTTGTTTTCTGTTTCCTAATTTTGGGCATGCCTCCTTCCTTTCCACTTCCTGTCATTTTCTACCTCGCTTGCCCGTTTCTCTCTCTTGTTTTCATAACTTTTCTCTCAATACAACCACTCCAAAACAAAGGGTGAGATCTTGGTAAGTACCTGGAAAGCGAACACGCAGAGAGAAACTAGTGCTGGGCGATAAGGATGGTCAAGCAAGGGCTGGTACGTGAGAGAATGGCAGTGAAGACAAGCTGGGAGGCACGTCGGGTTACAAGTGATTTTGTTAAACGTACAGTGTTTAAGCAAAGTCCAAAACCTTTTTTTTTTTTTTCCAGGACTGGAACACAGCTAGCGGGATACACACACACACACTTTGCCCTGGGGTTAAATTTGAATCATGCATTCATTCAGAGCCGTTCTTCCGCTCAGTTGTAGAATCGCTGGAAGTCTGAATCCAGGTGCTGCTCTTCAGTTCTATTCGCCTGCCACACATCTGTGCAACACGGGCTACTTCATGAAAAATGACTTTTTTTTTTTTTTAAACAATGCATTGCACATTTTTTCATCTGCTGATTAAGACAAGCGACACCCCTATAGGGGGGAGCCACTTTCACAGAGGGTAGCCCTGCCTCGGCCCTGTAATGTATTAACAAGATCAGTGACCTGAATCAGTCATTGGAAACTAAACTCCAAGTTGTGTGTGTCCCTAAATTCTCAGAACGGCTGTACCCCTCGTGTCATCACGGTGCTCCCTGCTTTCAGTGCTTGCACCCCCTTACCAGTCCTTCAGTCCTTATTGCCCCTCACTAGGTGTCTGTTTGGGTTTGCCTTGGGGAGAGGTCCTGTTTTGAGGGGGGGAGACCCCTCATGAGTGGTGGCAGAAAATCACAAACAGGAGAGATCAAGCTGATTTTTTGTGTGATTAATTTGCATTTTTTTTCAGTAGTTGCTTGGATTAAGTTTGGCTGGATTTAGTTAGTTGTTCACCGGTATTTTTTCTGTATAGATTTAATTTCTTCAGTTCTAAAATGTGTTCAGAGATTTGAGTTAAGAATGCTAGTCTAGTGAACGTTTTTTATTTTAAGGCTGGTTGTAATTTTCACTGATGTACAAAACGTAGAGGGGAACCAAACTTTGTTAAAATCAGCCTGGTAAACAAAACAATGTATTATAAATCACAAAAGTGAAGCCTCCCTAATTCCTATTGCAAGTTTAACAGCCCAGGTTCTATCTTTCACGCGATGGCATCCGTACTCGAGCTTTGCAAACTCAGAATTGCTTGTGTGTTATAATATTGTCTGCTTTGCCCCAGATGTGAAGTTTGAAAATGAGTTTATATATAAAAATATTATAAATAAAAATAAATAATGGTTTGAACATACCTGAAAAGGCTGACCCTTTAGAAGCGATAACTATGCAAAAATATTTCTATATTCCAACCCGTCTGTTTAGAGTCTGTGCGCTCTCTCTCTGTCTCTGTCTCGGTCTCTCTCTGTGTCTCTATCTATCTCTGCCTCTGTCTCTCTCTGTCTCGGTCTCTCTGTCGCTCTATCTGTCTCTCTCTATCTCTGTCTCTCTCCCTCTCCCTCTCTGTCTCTCTCTCTATCTCTGTCTCTCTCTCTCTCTGTTTCTCTCTGTCTCTCTCTCTCTCTCTCTCTGTCTCTGTCTCTGTCTCTCTCTCTCTGTCTCTCTCTGTCTCTGTCTCTCACTCTCGCTCCCTCGTTGGATTGGAGTTTGATCACCTTTGCTGCTTGGTGTCTAGTGAATTAGTGATCAGTGAAACGAGAGGTTGATATGGTTTTTGGTTAATACAGTTTGGTTTGTGTTCACACATTGTGGTTTAGGGTTACAGGAACAGTTATACACGTTAGCTTCAATTCGCGGACGAAATGAAGCTAACGGTGAAAATACACTGAGCATGTTTTTACAGTGTTCCTGTTGATGGCAGTTCAATGTTCTTTCAATGTGAGTGTCCTGTATTCAGTATTAAGGCTACCATCCGCGGTCCTAAACCTTGGCTATTCAGTGAAGACAGACTTAGGACAGGGAAGGAGACTCTTCTTCACTCTTCTTCACACTCTTCTCCTCCTCCTGTTAATTGCTATTTATTAGAGATCTTCTCCAGCCATTGACATAAAATGATCATTTTCTTCGTTTTGAATCTAGTTTTAGATTGAAGGGTGATCTCTTGCCTGTTTCTATCTTGTTTTTTTCTCGACTCACTTCTCCAATGAATCAACTTTCCGAACTCTCCTTGCATCGTGATTTGATTTGAATTTTAAAAAAATAAAAAAATGATGATCGATTTTGATTTTTAATATTTCCAGAGCTCGGGCCTTTCCCACTCAAGGCAAACTGTATGAGTTAAGTTTCTTTAGTCTTAGCGATCCGCTTCTGCGCAGCATTGTGTGCCTGTCAGAGGAAAGCCAGGGTTATCCTAGAACTAGCGGCAATGCAGCTGCAAATGACTGGACTGTCCCAGTGTGGCTCCCCTGGTAGAGGCACGGCCATGTGGTGTGCAAGGGGAGCGCGGCTTCCAGGCTGAGCAGAGCCGCTGGGATTCCACAGGGAGTGTCGCATTGGGACTGGCCCTCCTGCAGGTTAGGGAGAGCAAAACCAGCAAGGATTGTTTCTCATCGTGCTGTAGCAGACCCTGCCTGGCCAGCCACCCAGGGAGCTCAGAGCAGAAACCTGCAGGGCTGGCCTTTGTCCTCCAGAGTCCGGTAGAGTTCCTGGGTGTAGAAGAGGCAGCTGGCTGTGAGGACATCCGCTGAGCCTTCACTTCTCCTGGGCTGTTGAGGGGAGTCGCTGTGGCGAGGGAACGTAGTTGGAATTTCTAAATTTGGGGAGAAAGTCGTAGGGAAAGTAAATATAAGAAAGAAATGAAATGCATGCAAAGCTGAGAGGCAGTCTTAATCTCTGAATTTACCGTCAGACTCTGAAACGGTAACCCTGGCAACGGTACTCTGCACTAAAACCAAACGCCGCGCCTCTTAACACGCCGCCAGTGTCGCTGACTGCCAGCCAGCAGCTTCCTACTAACTCGGACAGCCTTAAAACAGCTTCCTGTGCTCCACTAATCCTAGCAGTGTGAACTAACCTGGAGTGCAGCCCTGCAGACTGCCAGACCCGTCCTTGTGCTGGCGGGAGATCTCCGCAGACCTCTCTGCTCTAGCACTAGAGTCTCTCCATTAAACAGGCTTGATTATGAGGAAATTATGTTTGGGTTGTTCTTCGCGATGCACGTCCACTGAATCCAGGCTGTTTTTATAATGTGCAATAGAAGGTCGTTTGCAGCGTGTAAAGCCCTGTGTAATGTTTGCGTCCGTTATTTTAGTGCGAGCGCCGTCTTTAAACCTCTTTTAATATTCATCTCTTCATGCGAAGCAACTCGCTGAAGACTGGAGCAATTTTAAAGATAGCACTCGCCTTAAAAATGCAGCAGAATTGCAGTAAACCCTTATCTTTACAAGACCAGGCATTTCTGTCTGTGCCATTAAAGGTGAAACAACTTCTTTTTTTGGCCGTGCCTTGTAGACAAAATTCCCCTCTAATAGACCCTCAACCTTTCCTTAAAGTAAATTCTAAAGATTACTGCTGAGTGTGAAACAGCTTTGTCCGATTTAAACAAAAATGTTTAGGTTTGTTTTAAATATTTGGGTCTGCAGCCTTCATTCCTTGGCAGAAACGATATGTTTTGAACAGTGAATGCCAGAGCAGTTTCTGTGCCAGTATTTTCCCCCAGAACCGCGTTACAACTCTCCAAAGAGGCAGAACACTTCTGATAAATTATAAATGTATAGAATCCGTGCCCAACAGCTTCACCCGTCACGAGACAGCTGCGTGCTGGTGATGTATTGTTATTTACAGCAGTCAATCTAAAAATCTTAATATCAGATAAAAAACTTAACATTGAAAAAGCTGCTTATCTCTGTCACAAAGAGAGGTATTTTTGTCGTCAGGGTTTAACAATGCTTCACAAGTGACAGTCACATCAAATCCATGACCTGCACCCTGTTGACAGTGTTAAGGCAGGTGTTTTTTTAATCCATCACAGACGAAAGCTTGTCATTTCCTGTCTCTATATTTAGCTGAAGCATCTGTTGGTGTTTGATTTTACTTGCTCAATCCCTAGAAAGATTTCATTAAAAGATTTTGAAAACTAGCAAAAAAATAAATAAACCGAAGGAGTCGTTCAGAGTAGCTTCATGTCAGTTTTGTGATAAATGATTATAGTCCCCAGACTTCACTTTGCATAAACCAGGGTCCTGTGAGGCGGGGTTAACCCATTAACTACCAAATTCATTTGTACAGAAGCTGGGTTTATTTGTCTTAATGGGTCAAGGAAAGATTCCCAGATCAGGGCTTTGGAATGCGAAATCTGCAAACGAATCAAGTGCACAATGTGTTTTCATTTCCCAATCAAGACATTTCATTGCCATCGGGGAGCGTGGGGTAATGGGGCTTCTTTTACGCGAAATTGGCAAATGCTTGCTTTTTTAAAAAATTCAGAATTGTAAATATGTGAAAACAAAAGTCATATTCTAATTCTAAATTTCTTGTGATTTTATTTATTTATTTATTTTTTTGTGTTAATAAATGGATGAGTGGGGATCAGAAGACGACGTCCCTCTCCACTGACGTGTCTCCTCTCCCTCCCTCCCTCCCACAATACAGGTGATTCGACGCGGCTGGCTGACCATCAATAACATCAGCATCATGAAGGGAGGCTCGAAGGAGTACTGGTTCGTGCTGACGGCTGAGTCTCTGTCCTGGTACAAGGATGAGGAGGTGAGGGACCCAGCTTTGCTGTCCTGTCTGTCTCTGAGTGTTCGGGGCGTCCCAAGCAGGGCGTGTAGTTCTACTTCACTCTTACCTGTGTCAGGCTCCCCTGAATCTGATGCACGCTCTCAACTTGATTAGAGGCAGCCAATGGACACTCTGCAAGTCACTAAATACAAATGAACGGACGCAGAGTCGGCGTCTGATCTACCTGTTGTGGTCTCAGCTTTCCAGAATGTCGTTGACATTCCGAGTGCCAGTTCCAACGGGGGCGTGGCTTTTATAGTGGTGAACTTGGCTTGGGTTTCAGCTGCTGGAATGATGCTTAAGATAAAATGATAATTAAAAAGACAAAAATGAGGTGAGATTGGGCGGAGTATGGGTTCGTACCAGATATAAAACAGGCTTCGCTCCAGAGCAATTTGGTGAACCGCAGTGAGCTGTCATGCTTTTGCTCTTGAGTCATTGTGATATAAACGATGCGTACGTTATGATTAGGGCTTCTGATTTTCGGTTTTAACCGATAAAAAATGAAACTGGTGGATAGCCAACGAAGACCAGAAAACACAACTGTGGAAATGATGAATCAATTTACGTTGACTGTACCCTTTTCCTGTTAAAAATAAAACCTACTACAAAAATAATAATAAATACATTCCACAGTGCGGCTGGGCAATGTCCCGCCTTCCTGGCTTGCATCTGTCATTGATTCGTTCTGAATACTTTAAACCCGCCCCAACTACTGAGCGACAGCACACTCCTGTATTTCTATTGGAGACTCCACTTGCGAGATTTGAAACAAGATTACAATCAGGAATGGAGGCTTGTTAGCGGGGTTTAAAGCTGATTTGCAGTTAAGATACGGAGGATTTAAAACAGAATTGTGGGCAAAATGGACAAAAAATGCCTCCACACAAAAACCCCAGGAGAATGTGCCCGAGAACAGAGGGGTTTCACTGTGGAAGACAGCACGGGAAAGAAGGGACAGCACAAGAGTGCCAGTCCTGTCCAGTTACTGCAACACATACTGTGACAGAAAAAAAAGTCTTGATTGAAACAAAACCCTTTGAAATGTGGACATAACATTCAAACTCTAAATCAGGTTGAATTTTAAAAAGAATACGTTTAATTATTGGAAATAATAACTAGCAAAGTCTGGTGAAATCCAGTTCATTTTCATATTTAATAATTCACACATCTGCATTTTTTAATATCTGTTTAGTACACTCACGAACATGCAAGGCGGTTTTATGTTACAAATTCTAAACAAACTGGACAGTCAACACTGCGTTCAGTTGATGTTCATACCACCACCCTTCCGATCATCAAAATAAAAACCTCCCTCGAGTTGCAACGGAAAGTAGTATAAGGAATCTCTCTCGCACTGCAGGGCTTATCGCTAAACAGTCCATTGTGAGTCTTGCTAGTGGGCCGGTACTGCTCTGTTTAGATTGGTGGAACACACCCCAGTGTAAAGGGATTCTTATTTCCAGTGTAAACATTGGACAGGATTGTGACGACGAGACCACTGAGAGACTTTATCAGTCTGGACTGGACTCCGCGCTCCTGGGTAATATTGATAGAGACTTGTGCTCGAGACGCTTTGTCGTTGAATTGCAGTTTCTTTCAGTCTCTCCTGGTGCAGCAGTGTTGAGTGTGTGAAGTCCAGGGCTTCCTCAGTCTGTCGGTGTGGCTGCACGCTGCCTGTCCCTCCCAGCCTAACCAATGTGCAGACTACTGTACACCTACAGCATCATGAACAGGTAGTCTGAACACTGGGCAGACAAGGGGGGGCAATGAGGTCCTCCTCCTTCTCTCCCTAAAAAAAAAAACAACATTGTATACAATAATACAATTACCGAGCGACACAGTCTCTTATTGGTCGCACGAAGAGGGGGTGGGTGTGGCCTGATTATCCACCAATGGGACAGGACGCTTGCAGAGGTGGGAGGGGCTAGTTAGAACGGAAAAGAGAGGAGAATAAATCTGCAGAAATAAGTAACGTCAACGCAAGAGTGAAATCAGAATAAAAAAGGACGAGAAGACGGGAGAGGGTGGTAGCTGGCGTGGGCTGTTAAGTGGGACGTGTTTTCTGGTAGTATTGTTAATTCCTAAGGAATAGCCCAACCAATAAGATATAGTGACTCAAAGCATGCAAAGATTGGAAGATGGGCTCCCATGCCTTAGCAAACAGCCCTCTCTAAAGCCGTTGTTTTATTGTCCCTTGGCTGGCCTTAATAGTAGGGCTGCTGGTCTGTTTTTTTCAAAGGATGTCCAGTTACTCTTAAATTAACTTTGCATAAGCATGTAGAGCGAAATCTGGGACTTCCTGTGTTACTGCATGGTGTCTAGTTAGCATTTTACAATCTCTGAAAAACACAGATTTGACATTTTTCTCAGATTAGTTTTACTGCAGAAAGCAAGCATCACTGGTTACCACCAATGCGAAGTTCCAACCAAAAGTTTAGCATCGCCTAGAATTTTAAGATTCATTAAAGAAATGTAAAAAAAAAATAAAATTAGATTTAACATGTAATCAAAGAACAAAATGATATCGCCTGTAGCAATAGCAGGACAGTATTTTGTGTTGGATTTCAAAACGTCGCGTTTGCCAGTTTTGCGTTCAGTAGATGGAAAGCTGCACAGCGGCGTGCGATTCAGTGCGTTAACGCAGTGTTATTCAGAGGGTTTCGCTCCACTCTGAAGCAGAACGAGTTCATTCTGTCGGGTGGCGCAACACATTTGTCCAGAGCTGTAAATCTCCCCAACCACCCCTCCCCCTTCGTTTTCAAACCAGCCTTGTGTTCTCTTTAAAAAAGCAGGGATTTTTATTAAAGCCATTTTTTTTCTGAGAGAAAGTTTCAGACAACTTACCAAGAAATAGAATTCTCCAAGCGTCCGCAGAAACTAGCAGCTCCCAGGCTGTAAACTGGAGCTGCGGAAGAGGGCTGTCTGGGTCCTCTCTGATCAGCGACGTGGCAGGGCTGCTCAGATCTCTTCTGTGGAACAAATGCTCAACTTTTAGCTTCCAGGAAACTGTGGTGGTGGGGGGCGGGGGGGAGTTTCTGCTCTGTGGCCTTTGTGCTGGAGGATGACATCATTGTGTGAGTGTGTGTGTGTGTGTCGGCATCTGGAGTTTAGGCTCTGGCAAGTTATATATATAAACACTTCCAGATGTTTCTTGTCTGTCTGAACACAAGCTGTGCCCAGACCCCACCCCCCTGTCTTTGACTGGGTGGTCTTTTCAAAAGCCGCTTTTTCCTCCCTTTTGTTTTTCTACGCCTTCATTGGTGGGAGGTGTTAACCACGCCCCCCCTTTCTCATCGGTAACATCTTCCGATTGGCTCATAATGCACCGAGGGCGGGGCCATGCCTCTCTTTTGTGGGGCGTGTTCCAGTTGCTATAGCAACACTTTTTTTTTTGGGGGGGGGTTAATAGCTGTTAATAAAGCTATGAAGCGGTGTGTAATTAGCGTGTTAGCGCCCCGGTTTCATTGGGCTTGGTGAGGTAAGATTGGTTGATTGCGTCGGGTGATGCAAACCCTGTGGCCGAGCTGTCAGTGTGGGTGTTGCTGGGGTCGGTGCTGTGTGATCCCAGCTGCTGGTATCCCTCCCAGTGTTAGTGACCCTGCTGTCTGTGTTTGTGTGCCTCACCAGGAGAAAGAGAAGAAGTACATGCTGCCGCTGGACAACCTGAAAATCCGAGACGTGGAGAAAGGGTTCATGTCAACCAAACACATCTTCGCAATCTTTAACACTGAGCAGAGGTACAATGCAACACAGTGCAGTGCAATACAGTACAATACAATGCAATGCAATGCAATACACCTCAATGCAACACAGTGCAGTGCAATACAATACAATACAATACAATGCAATGCAATACACCTCAATGCAGTACAACACAATACAATGCATCTTAATGCAATACATCATAATGCAATGCAATTCAGTACAGAACATCACAATACACCTCCATGCAATACATCACAATACAGTCCAATACAATCCAATACATCTCAATGCAATACATCACAATGCAATAAATCACAATACATCACAGTGCAATGCAATTCAGTACAGTACAATACAATACAGTACATTATATCACAGTGCAATACAATAGCAAATGTTTATTTTATTTTTTTGCATGTATTGATATTTAGAGTTGGTTTGATAATTCACTGATTAGTAAAAATAGAATCTCATTTAAAAAGGTGGACTTAAAAAAAAAAATATATATATATATATTCTGTAATTTTAGAATTTATTGTTTTTCAATCAGGCATTTAAATACTTTCTATAATAACTAGAGAGAATGATCTGTTTTGAACGTGACAGCTCTGTTTTTGTGCTGCTTTAATAAATATCGTGCTATTTTTAGACCGTGAACCCAAATAACAATAATAAGTCTTTATTTTTATATAGCGCCTTTCATAGTGGAGCACAAAACGCTTTACAAGATACAAGACTATGCATCAGCTGCAGAGTCACTTACAACAACGTCTCACCCCAAAGACGCAGCACAAGGAGGTTCAGTGACTCGCTCAGGGTCACACACAGCGAGTCAGGGGCTGAGCTGGGATTTGAACCGGGGACCTCCTGGTTACAAGCCCCTTTCTTTAACCATTGGACCACACAGCCTGTTCTGTTCTGTTGTGTCAGGGGTGGTCAGAGTTAGTTCTTCCGCTCCTGTTCTTTGTTCCAACCCTGGTCTAACTTGTTTAACCAATTAAACCCCTCTATGTAAACCCTTTGCTCATTTTACGTGTAAAACCTGGAGTGGAATCAGTCCAGGACCGTGACTGATTGGACACCCCTGTGTTAAATGAGCGAACACATGGTTTGCCACCGAATAAGCCGCTTCAGATATTGAATTCGTGTTCAGATTTTATGTCGGGTTATTTTCTTTTGTGTCTGCGTTTTCCACAGTGGGGCTGCCAGTTTTATTTGAAAAGACTCACCGTTGTTTCCGAGCGGTGAGCGTTTCCCACGATGCCTTGGGGGGGGTGTGGGGGGGCTGTGTTTGCGTCTCTGATCGCCTCTCTGCTTGTCTTCAGGAATGTCTATAAAGATCTCCGGCAGATTGAGCTGGCTTGTGATTCCCAGGAGGACGTGGACAGCTGGAAAGCTTCTTTCCTCAGGGCCGGGGTGTACCCTGAAAAGGACCAAGTAAGTGTGGCTTTCGTTAATTAGTTGATTGAAAGGACTTTGTCATTCTAAAGCCATCGCAAGCGTGACGGCTGGTTTTACAAGCACAAGAATGTCACTCTGAAACCAGGCGACGGCTTATTTTAAGCACACGATGCTTGTAAACAAGTTCAAGTTTGCCAGCGTCTGTTTGGATTCGAGGGACGGTTAGGGAACGAAGCCTAGCATCCCAAAGACCATGCCTGTGTTTGCAGGGACCAGGAGATCAGTCAAAGATTTGACACTTTTAAACCTGTTTTTTACGTGGTCTGTATGAGGTCTCGTGCTCAAGGTTGTGCAGGTTTATCACCATGCTTTACCACACTTAACAATTGTTTTCAATAACTATCTATGTTTTACCTTGCTTTCACTATGCTTCATTACACTTTGCTCTGCTTTTGTGTCCATATTATAACTCTATTACTCTATAGAGTCTGTTGTAATTTATCTAACCAGTGGCTGATCTTCAATAGCCTTTAAGCATGACGAGACATATTAACAGTTTTGTTTTTTTTTCTCTTAGCTTTTTTTAAAGCTGTTCTGACGACCTGCCTTTGCTCCGGTCACTTCTCACAGCCCTGTTTTTTGTGATTGGCAGGCAGAGAACGATGAGGCGGGCCCAGTCGACACTTTCTCAATGGACCCCCAGCTAGAGAGGCAGGTGGAGACCATCCGCAACCTGGTGGACTCCTACATCGGCATCGTCAACAAGTCCATCCGAGACCTCATGCCAAAAACCATCATGCACCTCATGATCAACAACGTGAGTGTCCTGCAGCCCCCTAGAGCTGGGGGCGGGTCCTCGCTTTGTGTGCACTTACACTGGTTCAGGGGAATGTGAATAAGCTGATCCCTGGAGCCAGCATCACCACCTCTGTGTGTGTGCTGATGCACCAGGGAGACTGTGAATAAGCTGATCCCTGGAGCCAGCATCACCACCTCTGTGTGTGTGTGCTGATGCACCAGGGAGAATGTGAATAAGCTGTTCCCTGGAGCCAGCATCACACTTCAGCCGTCAATGTCCCAGTAAACCACGCGCCCCGACAGGGGAACTAAAAACCGTAGACCCCGAGCGATCGCTCAGTATTCTCCGTTTCTACTGTCCGCTTGCAGGCGAAGGACTTCATCCACTCTGAGCTGCTGGCGTACCTGTACTCCTCTGGGGATCAGACCAGCTTGATGGAGGAGTCCGTGGACCAGGCGCAGCGCAGAGACGACATGCTGCGTATGTACCACGCCCTGAAGGAGTCGCTGAAGATCATCGGAGACATCAGCACCACCACCGTGTCCGTGCCGGCCCCCCCACCCGTCGATGACTCCTGGATGCAGAAAGACCCCAGGTCAGCCCCCTGCTTCGTTTCAATAAGGGTTTTATACTTTTTAACAACTGAATATGTATCGGAACTGAACTCCTCTGAGGTCTGGCCAGGACTGAAAGGGTTAAAAATTTGCACTGAAATTTAAAAACAAAAAATCCTTTTTGTGTGGTTGAGGCCGCAGCGGTCTTGTGTAGCGCTTCACTGCCCCCTTCTCATGTTTTCTGTTTTCTGTTTTCTATTGCAGCCCGAACCTTCAGCACAGACCTGCAGGGGGCGTTCCGCCACCCAGCCGCCCCCCCGCGGTGAGGGGACCCACCCCCGGCCCGCCCCTCATCCCCACCCCTGCCTTTGGTGCTCCTCCAATCCCCTCACGGCCTGGCCCCCAGCCCGCCTACGGCTCAGCCAATCAGGACCCTTTCAGCGCCCCGCCTCTGATCCCCTCCCGGCCGGTCCGTATCCCTCCCGGCGTGCCTCCCGGGGTCCCCAGGTAAGAGGGGCGCTCAGCGGGAGACCTGCTGCCTTTAGTGGCTGCAGCTGAACACAATCCCATTTGTCTGACCTGTTCTGAAAAGGGGTTGACCCAAGTTAACGCTAACACAGAAAAAAAAAAACAGGACCAGAGGACAATGGAAATGAAGTGGACTTAACACAGAGGGAAGGAGACTCTTCTTCACACAGAGAGTGGTGAGGGGATGGAATGGGTTACCTAGTCATGTTGCTGAAGGAGACTCTTCTTCACACAGAGAGTGGAGAGGGGATGGAATGGGTTACCTAGTCATGTTGCTGAAGGAGACTCTTCTTCACACAGAGAGTGGTGAGGGGATGGAATGGGTTACCTAGTCATGTTGATGCTGAATCACTGGGATCCTTTAACTTGAAAAAGTTTTGAGATCAATCAGCTGCTAGGAACCGGACGAGCGCTGATTGGCTGACTGCCTTCCTCTCATTTGTACAGTTTCTTATGTTCTGCATATAACAGCTTACACTCTGCAGGAGGTCGTCTGTGTGAAGAAGTGCCTCCTTCCCTCTGTCCGGAGTCTATCGCCGCTTAACCCAACCATGTCCTCTGCTCCTGGCTTCTGTGCTGCATTTAAAGTATTGACGAGATTTTAAACATTCCCGCTCCCCAGTTATTATTTCAGTTCTAAGCTACAAGTCTTAATTTCTTTAAGCCGTGCAATTAGACTGGTCTCGGAGACCTGTCCTGTGCTTCTATTCACAGCACAGGTCCCAACAAATGTGCAGTTTTGAAAAAAAACACGTTGTAGCAAACCCGTATTTTCATTTCAAAACGTCTGGTTCTGCAGAGGGTTAGAGAGACGTGTGTGTTTTCAAGCCTCAGCTAGGGTCACACTTCTGAAGTCTCCTCCAGTGCCACTAACCAACCAGCTGCTTCCCCTAACAACTCACATGCTTCGCTTAGCGTGAGCCCGGTAGACTGAGGAAGTGACCTGGGAAGCAAAACGGTAGCTCCCTGAAAGCAAGGCGTGCAAACTGAGAACTTTCTTTAACCCCTCGCAGTACCAGTTGTTGTTTTTAGAATGAAAATCCAGCGTTTTGGGGTAACTATTTCAAAACTGCACGTTTTGAAACCTGTGAAGTGCGTGGGGTCAGATTTCTGAAGTGATTCTGTAAAGCTGCCTCCACTTTGATATTCCGATGGGGGGGGGGGGGGGGGGGGGGGGGGGGGGATGTGATTGATGTTGAAAAAAACTTCGAAAAAATTTTGACGTGCATCTTGACGAACGACACGAAAGGCAAAACGGACTCTCGACAAGACCTATTGCCGACGGTTCGTAACAAGACTTCCGGTATACAACGGCCGCAGAGCTGTAGCCTTTGCTGAGAGCAGTTCTGAAGCCACATTGCCCAGCCAGGTCTCAAACATATATAGTGAGGCTGCCCTGAAAGAATGTCCCTGCCTCTGCTTCGTCTGAGATCGAATGACCTTTTCAAAGCACTTTCAGTCAGGGGGTGGGATGATTCGTGATCGCCGAGTCGTAATCCTGCCATTACACGCAGTATCGCGACAGAGGCACGTATTGTGACACAAGCACAACAGAGCTCTGTGTAGTTCGCTTAGGGGCTTCCTGAATGAAGAATGAAGTGTTTTGTAGTTTGTGTCGGTCCATACCCTCCCTGACTCGTTGCAATCAGGAATTCAACATCATCATGCATCCTGGCCAGTATATCGCAGAGCGTATCTCTTGACGTGACATTGCTGTACCCTTCCACCCTGACTTTAATAGATTTTTTCACCTTTTAAGGCTCGTTATCGCACAGGTCTCACCTTGAGTTGTTTCAAATAGGAAAAATCCCTCAGTTGTCCGAGTACGTGCATGCTCTCCAGTGTGCTCTTGTTTGGCTTCATTCACGAAACTTCAAGACTTTTCTCTACCCTACGGAGATTTCTGAACAACAGAAAACTTAGTTTGTAATCGTGAAGTCTCGCATTGACAAATCCAGTTCAACAGGAGTTTCAAAATCTCTCTTGGGACGTTTTATTTTTAAATAATAAAAAGTAACAGAATGATTCCAGTAAATCTGATTGACCACGAATTTGTAGATCTCGCATTTACCTATTTGAAAAAAAAAATTTTTTCCTATATATTTTTTTAATGGTATTTTTTTATTTTTTTATTTTTTTAATAGTGATTTGTAAAATTAAAAAAAAAAATTAAAAAAATAATCGTCAGACGAGACGGCCGTTTATAAATTGTGTGAAATTTCCTGGAATAGTTCCGTTAGCTCCCTGTGCATTTAACACGGCCTGAGCGCTCTCTGTTTCAAACGTACAAGAGCCCAGTGCTTGCTCTGGAGTGTGTACTAACAGCCCAGCGCTACGTTGTTGCAGGCAGCTATTGCGGGCTCACAGGTACAGCGCACTCACACAGAAGGCTGTGGGCTTGATCCTCAGCACTAGGTAAATAACAGTCTATTAAACAGCTGTGCTACTGAAAAGCAGAGCAGTGCGTTTCGAGAGGGCCGGCTGCTTCCATCTCATTTCATGCTGCTTGTTGCAAACCCTTGTGCATGCATGCTTCTGCAGATGCGTTCTTGTGCATGCATGCTTCTTCAGATGCGTTCTTGTGCATGCATGCTTCTTCAGATGCGTTCTTGTGCATGCATGCTTCTGCAGACGCGTTTTTGTGCATGCATGCTTCGCAGACGTGTTCTTGTGAAGTTTGCATGCGGCATGGTGTTGCTTCTGCCTGCTGTTGGATCCCTTGTCAAGGTTCAGCCCAGTATCGGTGCAGACCCCATGTTTTTGTCACAATGAAGTTTTTCTAATGTGCTTTAGCATGCCGCTTTGGGGTTTCGATAATGGCATTTCAAATGCTCGAATATCGGCTAAAGATGGTTCGTTATCACTTTCTCCCTCGTTTTAGTAGTTTTTTCTCTCTCACACAAACTTTTCGTCCTGCTTTTCACTGTTTTTTTTTTTCTTTTAAACTATAACACTGTTCTCTTCCAGAAAATAATTCCAAAAATGTCCCATAGGAAAAGCATAGCAAAGAGTAATAAAGTATAGGCAAGCACTGGAAAGCCCAGAGATATGATATTATTATTATTATTATTATTATTATTATTATTATTATTATTATTATTATAGATGATAGTGTAAGGGTTGAGCTGACATTTTGAAAAGAGCTTTGAAACAGACTCTACAGTTCGAAGCTGTCAGGGCGTCGAACACTGAAAAGGAAAACTGACCGCTCCATTATTTAAACTGTTGCATCAACAAGGAATTAATGTGATCATTTTGGAACATGGAAAGTTGCCTTTTAGCTTCCAATGCAATTCAATACCAATAAATACCAGATAACTTCCCATTGTAGGTGAACTTCCCTCTGTCCTGGGCTCTGGCAGAATATTTTCGCTGTCAGTAAAAACACCAAACTAGTAACCAGTGTGCTGCAGGAGAGGACCGCTTTCTAAGGAACTCGGTGATTGTGTAGGCAAGGGCAGCTGAGGGAACACCTCCATGTTTTAAGCAATTATTACAAATGAATTCAGTGTAATTAATACTTAATTAAAAACTTCACGAAAGGGAATTACTCTAGGGAACATGAGAGTGTAGGAACAGCCCTAGCTAAGATATTCATAGCATGGCCAAAATGCTGTTTCTGTTGGCGTGCGTGTGTGTGTGTGTGTGTGTGTGTTCCACTGCGTGTGCATGTGTTCATCTCTGTGTGTGTGTGTGTCTGTGTATGCTAGTGTGTGTCTCTGCGTGTCTGCTCTCACTCTTGTTCACTCCCAGTCTCTCACTCTCTTATTTCTCTGCAGCCGAAGACCTCCAGCTGCTCCCAGTCGCCCAACCATAATCCGGCCGGCAGAACCTTCCTTACTAGACTAAACACTGGGAGACACAGACAGGCAGACAGACAGACAGACAGGCAGAGCTGTGCAGACCATGGCCGAGCTGGGAGGGGGGGGCAGGCGGCCCTCCTGGTTAAAATCAGTACTGTTTGTTTATAACATAAACAAGTCAATGAGGTTTGAGCTGCATACTTTTTTTTAAACATGAAAAGTAAAAACCATGGGAAAATAATTTTCCCAGGTGGAAAACCAGCTTACCTCATTGGATTGTTTGCGAATGCAAACCGTGGAAATCCAGGGAACTCTCCACTGCTAAGTTATGCTAAGCAGCCAGCCCTGCAATAAGTTAAAACTATCTTTTATTGACCTACATCCAGCAGGATTTTCCTTGTTGAAATGATGCTTGGGCTGGGCCGAATTCTTGGTGAAAATCAGTAAATAACGACAATAGCTTTAGGAATTGTAATTCTATTGCAAAGCATAAGAATTATGTTGTGACCAACATTAGAAGCTGAAACAGTGCAGAGCTTTTGAATTGGGCAAGTAAACTGGAAGCCAGCAATGCCCGAATTTCTAAAGAGGCCCTCCTGGGGCGTGCATCTGCCAGCCCTCGTTAGAACGACCCCCAATCTGAGAGCGTTAACCTGTCTGGTTCTGTGAAGCTCTCCTCTCTGTTCATAGAACATGAAAACATTTTAGAAACTGCAGCCTTCATTTCTTGTTGATATTGTGTTTTTCTAATCTGATCAATTGAAAATAGGTTATGAGATTAATTTCTCCAGTTTTTTTCTCTCTTTTTTTTTTCTAGCTTTAAGGAATTCTATATTAATTAAATAAATAGATAAATAAATACACAGAAGCCAGCATCTCATAAATCGACACCTGATAGAATCACGATTTTGGAAATCTGAACCGAACCCGATTTTAGGGAATCCATTTTGGAATTGGAGATTCCGGTCAAGTGGATTTTCAAAGTGCATCTGCATTGAGGATGTGAATTTAAAAAACACTGCAACACCCCCCCCCCCCCCCCCCCCCCCCCCCCCCCCCCCCAAAAAAAAAAATGATATAGCTGTCTTTGGAGAGCTGCCTTTGAAATAGTGCTATTCTGGATGGAAAATGTCAACTAGTGTGTAATAATAATAATAATAATAATGATAATAATAATTATAATACATTTTAATGGTTGTGTGCTTTGAAAACTGCACCATGCTCTTAACACACTGAAAGTACCTTAATAATAATTTGTGATATTTTTACACGCTGTGCCTTGATTTAGCGAGTTTGCATAGAGTTCGACTGACAGCAAACCCAACTTCAATTAATAAAAGGATAATTGCTTGTCCTCGTTAATTCCTTTTAAAAATCTACTTGTACATTTTTTATTGTTAAAATGATTTCAGTTAATAATTAAACAGTAAATCAAAATAAACTTAGTTTGGGGAATGTAAACTTGGAGAAATGGGAAGATAGTGTTTCGTTTATCAGCACATTTCGCTCTTAATGTGACAGCACTCCAAATTTAGATTGTGCAAGCAGTATCTATTTTTATAACAATGTAATGCTGAGTCGTGTATATATTTTCAAAAGTAGCTGTGTTTCCGTTCAATTTTCAGAATAGCTGGTGTTAAATTAAAGCTTTGAATTTTTATTTTTACCTCAAGCAAAGTAAAAGGCGCTATTGCAATTGTGCAGTGCTTACCAGAGCAAAAAAACTTAAACATTCAGCTGTGAGAAAGAGGGTGTTATTGCTGCCTTGTGACACCGGGGGGCGCTGTCTGCTTGTCACGACCTGTCTAGGTGCGCAGTGTGGCCGCTCTTGGGGTGACATCATCATCCGCACGGAATTGCCAGCACTTTGTGGCCCGTGACATCATGATCTGAATGATTTACACCCGTCAATCACACACTCAACAGCGCCAGGTGTAGAAGAAACTCCTGTTTGAATTTCCTTTCGTGTTTCTGAAATGTGTGACGTACAGGTTGTTTGTTTGTGTCCTAAAATTTATGATTTTTAACTTTTGGGCAGAAATAAAACCTACATATTATCAAGGGCTGCTTTTTATGCAATACATATGCATCTAATGTATTTTTTTTTTTTGCTTGACATGATAACGACCTCTTAGAGTTGAGGGTATTTTCTTAATCCCAAATGCAGCATTAATCAAGTTAGCTGTCTATAGCGATCACTCAGGCACAAGACTGCTTTGGAAAGAGATTTATTCAGGGCGGTGGGGTGGGGTGGGGGGGTTGTAGAAGTCACACACAAACGAAAACCACTAGAAGGATCAGATTTATTTTTCCAAACAATTCTGTAGCAAAATAACAATGCATTTAAAACAAGGGGGGTGGGGGGTGGGGGCTAAAACCATGTTATGTCTGGCATATATTAAAATTATTTTACTCTCTCTTGATTATTTATAACCAGAGAATTATTTTTTCTTTATGATTGGAGTAAATGAGTAATGAACAGCATTCAGATCTGAAAGTGTAAGGATTGTATTCCGGGGGACCGGGGAAAGGGTCTTGCCACAGTGGATTCCAAAATGGGAAAACCGGGAGATCAGGAAAAGTATCCTAGTATTGACAGAGCGAGCTGAAATTCTGGACTGCCTGAAAAAGATGAATAACCTTTTTATTAAAAAAAAAAAAAAAAACACTGAAAACAAAACAACTAAAAAAAATACCCAGCACATTGTGCTTTTAAATTGTCAAACCCTAAATTCAAAACGTCTAGGAAATGAAAAAAAAAAAAACACACACACACACATTTAAATTGTAATCAATTTAATCAGTCAATTTTATCAATGTTCGTAAGATGGTGAAGAAACAGTAGATATGCAATGAATTGGTCTGTACGCTTAGCGCTAGATATGAAATGAATTGGTCTGTACGCTTAGCGCTAGATATGAAATGAATTGGTCTGTACGCTTAGCGCTAGATATGAAATGAATTGGTCTGTACGCTTAGCGCTAGATATGAAATGAATTGGTCTGTACGCTTAGCGCTAGATATGAAATGAATTGGTCTGTACGCTTAGCGCTAGATATGAAATGAATTGGTCTGTACGCTTAGCGCTATGCAAGGACGATTCCTACACCTGACCGGCATGTTTTTCAGAACCTCTTAGATGAAATTTTGAAACGTTTAAAAACCTCACCCACCCCTAGTTCACGCCCAAAGCCCAGTTTCTACAGAGAAGTGCAGGTGGAAAGCTGCATTGCCTTCTGCTCTGATCACAAACGCACCGAGGACTGGCCTTGCTGTTTACTGACCGTGGAGATAATAAAATATAAAAATATCTTGTAACTAAACTCGAGTGACTAGCACCCCCCCTTCCCCCGGGTATTCTTTCTGTGGCAAGATCGCCCCCCCCCCCCCCCCAGTCCTGTCCTGTCCCTCTCTCCCTCTGTTTCCTCACTGTGTGTGTTTTGATTTGAAATCTTTCGCAGGTGTCTCTGTTTGAATAATCCTGTAAGTGCCTCTGTAGCTATTAATAAACCATATACAATAAAAGGGAATGTCTCTCTGGTGGACGGTGTCTCCCCTTTTTGTTTCTCCTTCCCTTCAGTGCGTCTCCCTCGGATCTGTGTACGAGTTCAGGCATCACAATCAGCACCAGCCGTTATGTGGTAGCTCTGCACGGAGTCCCCAGTTAGAAGGACGAAAGTGCACGGTTTCTGTTGACCTGGTTCTTTATGCTGTTCTGTGAGTGAGCGCCAGCACCCTCTAGTGCACAGCTGGTGTATTGCCAGCACAGTGAATCCGAGCAGACTTTAGCAGAGCTGAACCGAACTGCGTGTGGAAGGAGGTGACTGTAAACAGCAAGGTAAAGGGGGGGGGGCACGGTGGAAATTGGAACTCTCTTATAATTTATCACCACAAGACAAAAACAACAAAAGATTTTGAGAAAGCGACCGTGATATATTTTAATACAAAGCATTTTACTTTTGAATTGGACAATATTTGTGTTTTGAACCTGGGAGTCTCGTAGTTCTAAACGCTGGAATGGTGTTTTACTGTATTTCCTATCGGTTTGCCAGCTGATATACGGTGATCATCACTAATGATCAATATATATATATATATATATATATATATATATATATATATATATATATATATATATATATATATATATATATATGCATGCTTCATTTTAAATTTTTGAAACCGGGCTGCACAGAACTGGCGATAGACAGCCAGATCGATAGCTCGATCGATCGATAGCTAGATGGCATTGCGGTCCTTGCATGTTTAACGCGGGTGTCGAGTCCTCTCTTGGGCTCAGCGCTTTTGCAGTAGAGCGGATCGGGACACTGCCTCCCAGTGTCCGCCCTTTCGGACCCCGCTGCCTGATGGCTGATCGCACAGCGCCGGCTCTGTGCGGAGCCGCAATGGAGTCAGTTTCATGAGCGCTGCTCGTTTATAAATGTGGCTGCAGATCACGTCAGAATCCCCGTCCTTGTGGTGCAGTTACAGCTTTACGCCGCCGGGTGGCAATGTGTTCCACAGGGATGGAGACAAACTGATTCGACAAAACTGAAACCATGACGCGGGTAAAATCAGAAAGCAAGTTCCAGATCAAACTGCAGGCAAAGATCCCCGGTAACCGGTACACGGGAGACGCGTGTGGCCGCGTCCCAAAGGAGCCGCAGCTGAACGCAGGCGTGTGCGCGTTGTGACACGCAGCTGTCGGGTTCTGCCCTTTCTCGTCCCCAAACAAACTAGAGAGGCGCTTTCATTATGTTTTCCGGGTCCGAAGTTGATCACCAGATTGGTACAAACGGGCTTCACCCCCCTACCTCACTGAGAACAGTCAATTCAATTCAATCAAGCACAAATCATCCCAAATGAACGGGCCAGTAGGTACCTACTAGCCTCCTAACCCCTAAATTGACCCCGTACCCCTAAACCAAATCTCAACCCCTAAACCTAACGGTGTTACTGTTGAAGAATTTTTCCTGTTATTGCAACGCCGCGTTTTAGCGCCCCCTAGCGGCCACTGCACCCGACGCTCATCAAAGCGCTTGATCTGGACCGACTCCTATCTGTTAGCAGGGTAGTGTGTGTGTGTGTGTGTGTGTGTGTGTGTGTGTGTGTGTGTGTACCTACTGGCCCGTTCCTATGGGCTGGTTTCTGCTTGATAACATTGACTCGCCTGATCTCAATCAGACCGGGACTCGCACACCACGCAGTTAGTAAGCACAGTGTTCATCTCCGAATGAAAGCTGGACTCCTCTGGGCTTTTCCTGGAAAAGATAAATGAATGTGTTTTTGTTTCTCTTATTTTTTTTTTGTTGATGCATACAGACGACCACCTAACAATCGAGGCAGACCCAACCACCAATGAGAGCCAGCCCTGCGGCACACCCCACTCCCGCTCCCTGGGGGGAAGAGAGAGAGACACGCATCTATTGCTCTGCAAAGGAGACCCGCAGCCTTTTCCGCGTGTCTGGCCCACGACTTGGGCATGCGTGCACGCTAATGCCCATTGATGCAAAACAATTGGAAGTTCAATTAAAACCAAAATAAATAAATATTGTGAGATACTGCAGCCTCCTGTTTTTACCAGCGGGCAGTATGCAGCCTTTAGAAAACTTTCCCGCAGCAAAGCAGAGGCGAGCATTGTAAAGCGTGCACTGAAACTGAAACCGGTTTCATCAGAAGCATTTAATTTCTGCTCACTTGTAGGCATGAATGTATTGGGCAACAAAACTACTGAGAGATTTAGGAGCAGAGGTGGGGGGAGGAGTGACGGCTTTTATTTGTGCTCTTACAATAATCGCATAAAGGTAATGCTTTTGAAATAGGAGAGGCTGGCTAGAGGCTATGCAACTTTTCCATCTTTAAGTAGTCTTTTTTTTTTCCATGGAGGGAAAAATACCTTTGACCAAATAATTTTTTTAATTTTTTTTTTTTTTTTTTTTAAGTTTTTTTTGTTTTTTTTTTTTTTTTTTTTTGGTTTTGGACCTTAAAAATCAGAATCTCTTGCTCGTTCCACTCAGACAAAAGCTGTCACTGTTTCTGTAACGCGAAGCTGAGCTTTCCAACGCGTTTGTCCAAACTCTCCTCCTCCTCTCCAGGGTGATTCGCAAACAGCACCGCGGATGAAGACAGGACAGCACGGAATGGAGTTGGGTTACAGGTCCCGGCTCCTTGGCAAGTGCGCACGAAACTTTGCAGCTTCATTTTGGCTCGGTTTTGAGTGAAGTTAGCATCCTGAGCCAATACTTCAACACGAAGCAGTAGGGAGTCATTCTCAGGTGCCATGACGACGGTTGTTAATTTTTTTAACCGTCTTTAGTCTTCGTTGGGTTGAACCCGAATGCCTGCTGCGGGTTCTAACATTGCCGTGCGTTTTGAACCCCCTTTTTTTCCGATCTCTTGAGCACTCCCAGCTGTGATAAAGGACTCAAATAAACCCTTGTTTGTATTTCCATTTTTAAGTCTCGCTATCTTGTACCATTCCAAGTTGAACTGAAGCCACAGTCGGTTGGTTTCTGGGGTGTTTCTGTACTTCGTGTTGCTGAAATGTCTTTTTTCTTCTTAACAAGTCACTCTTTGCGCACTCCCAGGGGTGCTATTTTTGAAGGCTAATTTTAAGAGAGGAACAAACTCTACAATGCTAACTGGCACAAAACTACTCCAAACAAGAAGAGCTTGTTGTTGTGCTGTTTAAGTGCTCTCTGAAAATGTGCCTTCAAAACAGGACCCGTTGTGTAAAAACTGCCTTATTTATGATCCCAGCCAGCTCTCTAGGTGCCTAGAAGTCTCGTGTACTGTATGGGACACGTTACCTCCTCCAAGCTGTTCACTTATAAGCTCTTAGCACGACAGCATTAGGGGGTTTGTGTGCTGGACTTTGTGAGAGTCGCAATATCTGCTAAAAATGTAAAGAAGTGATCTTCCAACGAATCCTTAAACTTTGGTGTCTGTTTTTTTTTTAATATATAGATCGTTTGTGAAATGCAAAAGCAATATATAGCAATGTTATATTTAATATGCAGATCACTTGTGAAATGTAAAAGCAATATATAGACGCATGGAGATTGCATAGTGCGCCTCGCAGCTTCAGCACTGCTGAAGTGTAAACCTGGGCTTACTGAATCATCATAACCGTTACAGTTAAAAGCCAGTCTGATTTCGAAGCACGAATCCTGAAGGAAAGAGGAAATACAGAACCACTGCATCCTGAAGGAATGAGGAAATACAGAACCACTGCATCCTGAAGGAATGAGGAAATACAGAACCACTGCATCCTGAGGAAATACAGAACCACTGCATCCTGAAGGAATGAGGAAATACAGAACCACTGCATCCTGAAGGAATGAGGAAATACAGAACCACTGCATCCTGAAGGAATGAGGAAATACAGAACCACTGCATCCTGAAGGAATGAGGAAATACAGAACCACTGCATCCTGAAGGAATGAGGAAATACAGAACCACTGCATCCTGAAGGAATGAGGAAATACAGAACCACTGCATCCTGAAGGAATGAGGAAATACAGAACCACTGCATCCTGAAGGAATGAGGAAATACAGAATCACTGCGCAGCTCCTCAGCGCCCCAGCCGATGAGGGATGATGCGGTATTCTATATTCAGTTAAAAAAAATTATGTGATATTTCTGGATTCCTTTTAGATTCTTTTATTCAGTGATTGCTTCAAAAGGGACTCTTAGATATTAGAATGACGTGGTTTTCGATGCAAAACAATACTAGAGCTCGCTTTAAAAAAAGACACATACATGCAATCCCTGGTTTTAAATGTCAAAAGAATCCTTTTTAAATACAGAAATATTCTTAAATGCTGTTCCCCCTGTAGTTTCTGATAGTGGGGGGGTGGGGTGGGAGGGGGGTGTAAAATTAAAAGGGGCCACATTTGAATGATCTTATTTTGTACCTTATTTATTTCTCATTCCCGATCCTGAAATCCTAACAGAGGGTTTGTCCCCCCCCCCTTTGATTTAAATACAAACCTGTAACAACAAAATGAATTACAATCTTACACTTTGCAATAAATTCGTATCCTGTTAAAAGTTTGCTTTTCTTTCTTCTTTTTTTGTATGGTGTAAAACGTGTTTGTTATTCACGTGCTATTTAATGCAAATCCTCTATATATTTGACTTGATTGTTGATCAACGATACGTGGCTCTTATCAGTCTGTCTGTCTGTCTGTCTGACACACACACACACGATAACTGCCTCGGTTTTGCACCAATCTCTTATCACGCACCCCTGGCCTTACAGAAACGTTTCGGATTGCATTTGGCTACAATCTAATAGCCGGTCGTTGTGATTCTGTTATCCCTGAGTGATTCCCAGGAGCCTCTGTATCTTTGTGCGCTGGATCAGCTCGTCTCTGTCTTGGACCCATTCTCTTCATCTGAGGACGGGCCACGTTTGTCATTTTATTATTTTTTTATTTTTTTGAAGAACTTTGAACGGGCATCTACCTGTTATTGAACATTTTCCATGTAAGTCAAGTCTAAGTGCGACTGTTAATTCTGCAAATAGAGCCCTTCAGACGCGTTTATGAAGCCTCGATAATAAACAAGACACTGAACCCTAAATATGATCCATGTCTTGGTGGTTTTTTTTTCCTCCAGTGATGATCAAGCTCCGTTTTCTATGTGTTGAGCCTGAGTTCATGCAAACTGCATCGTCAGACAGAAAGGCAAACAGGCCAGCGCTACGTCAGCAAAACATTTTATTGTTGGTCTTAAAAGTACACACAAGGTTGGCCAAACAAAAAAATAGACAGAACGACGTATTTAAGAATCTCCTGTCATTATTCAGCCTATTATTTCGTTAACTAGACTTTCCATACAATGCAGTCTGTACACACAGGGCAGTCACAGTATGATTCTTCTGCAGGGTTACAGCATTATGATTTAACTGCATTTTTAATCTACCAGACAGACGAATGAACTACCCCGTCTGCCCTCTAGAGGGCAGTAGAACCGATACACTATACAATATAAAATGCACCTGCTATTTAAAAACAAACAAAATCATTCAACTTTAAAAACGACTTTATAGAAAAGTAAACCTCTTATCACCACCCCGACCCTCACAACAAAACAAAACACACACACAAAAAGTTTCAGCTGCAGGCATGCAGGTCGCTCAAGTTGCTGGAGGCGCTGTTTTTGAAATGATTTGAGTCTGATCCAACCTAGTTGAGGAGCAACGCATTGCAGATATAAAAACAGTGACGTGTTTTGTTTGTTTGTTTGTTTTAATTCTGATGAGCTGGATTTTAAAGACACTGGATCAATTTGGAAGCTCTTGGTTTCACTCGGACACAGCACACAGTTTAAAAAAAAAAAAAAAAAAAAAAAACACACACACACACACACACACACACACACACCAGTCACACGTTGTTCCTCTTCATTTTGATCACTGAAAGCATCGAGTCAGCTGCCTGTTTTCTGCACAATCCAAGCTGCCTGAGGAACTGCTTCATTAACCCTGCGGTCCGCATGCTAACCCAGCGGGAAAGGGGCTGAGGGTTTACATTCAGGATCAGAGATGCTGAAGCGTGGATTCCTCCGAACCCCGTGCAGTTTTGTATAAACTCTGCGGATTTGTTTCTAAAGACTCAGTAGTATGTGGATGAGAGAAATGGAACACATTACTACAAGCCAGTGGGTTTGAACCCTGGTCCCGGGGACCCACAGTGTCTGCTGCCTTTCATTCCAGCTGGGCTCTGAATTACTGAACTAGGCCCTTGATTGAGCCGATCATCTGCTTAGACATTTGTAATTGTTTTCAGCTTTTAAACAGTGGCAGAGTTCAAGTTGGCCGTATTGTTTTATAACTTGAAATCTGCAGCTGTTTTAGGAGCTGAAAACAATTAAAAAGGTCTAATTAAGCAAACTCATTTCAATGAAGGGTCTAGTTCAGTAATTGAGAGGTCAGTTGCAGTGAAAACCAGCAGCCACAGGGGGTCCCCAGGACCAGTACTGGGAAACCCCGCTGTAAGCGGTACTGATTCTCTGGTTTAAGTATTACGATGCTCGATTGAACAGGTAGACGGGTAAGAAAATGAAAGTTTTTTTCTGTGTAAAAGTCGCTTTTGTACTGGACAGCGAGTTCTCTCCCTTTGCCAGCTGATGCTCGTGTGTAAGGAGTGACCCTTCCTCCTTCAGTGACCTGCCTCTGCTGTCATTCTGAGGGTTAGGGTGCAAACAAGGAGGCAGATCTCTTCCGGGTCCAGCAAAAACCAGCACAAGCTTATAGAGGGACAGCCTGACCCCACGTAGAGGTGAGTGCCGATTCTAGAAATCTACAACATGCAGTCCACTCAAGCAACCTGCGATTTGCTTGAGCACGTGTGACAATATAAAACTTGTCAAAATATGACATAGGTATTTTCACAGTACAAACACTGGCTTAAATCTACACCTCCCTCCACAAACTACAAGCTAAAATACAAGAGTACCTGCAAACTGAGCCACACTCCTCCGAGAAGACATTTCACAATTCAACAGAAACTGGACTATTCTCTTAACCCTTTGCTGCCCTGTGTGGGACCAGGCCCATAGTACAATTTTCCCTTTCCTGTCCAAAATCATCCAAAAGACCTCAAGCACAGGTCTCAAGTCGTTTTTTCTCCAGAAAAAGCAGAGAAAACCTTTCAATGGCCGAGTGAGACCGACAGGAGCCGAAACAAGGGCGTATCTCATAGCCCCCCACCCTGCACTACAGAGATAAAACAGACATAACAAAGGAGAGAGCTGCTTCTGCATCCAGCGCTCAGAGAAAATCACAGACATTTTCAGAGCTTTTTGAGATGTTATAGCAATAAAGTAATGACTCGGATCGCATTATTGAGGAGTTTGGTGATAAAACGAGTGATCAGGAGAGGATTTATCAGTGCGCACGTCTATAAAGAGGTATGTGAAAAATACAGCGAACAAGGGGTGGGACTTGGATGGAGATACAGTACTGAGTGTCCTTTTGTGACTCAATGCCTTTTAAACCTGTTTTACTCTGGAAAAAAAATATTTTAAACAGCGCGTGTGAAAATAAATTGGACCCGATGCGCCTGACAAGCGCTGAATAAAAGGGCTGCAAAGGGTTAATCTTCGGACAAAAAACCAAACACTGGATTTAAAAACCTGTAAACTTCACCGACAGAGCTGTTCAACCGAATCGGGATTAAAAACACGAGGGCCGGCCCGCCGAGGAGAACACAAAAATGTGCTCTGTTGAAATTCTGTGAGCGTTTACCCCCCGGTTCTGATCCACTGTGAATTCAAACGGATCCTGATGAAGGCATGACATCAGCTAACTTTCTCCGAGACGGGAAACGGGCTCCCCATCCTTAGTTAGCTGGATCTCTCTCGGACCGGCTGTATCGGTCTTAAACATGCAGTTTTGATACCAAAGTCAGGATCGTAACGAAGAAAATAATTCCATACAGCTCTGGCCAAAAGTTTTGTGCACCATCTAGAATTTTAGGATTGAGATCCAATTAAAAACATGAATGTAATTTTACAGAACATCATGCAACCAAAGCAATGACAATGCAAAAAAGCCTTAATACAAGCACCGTATTTCATGTTAGCTTTTCAAAACATCACATTTTTCGATTGTCAGCTTACGCAGGAAAACTACGAAGCGGCGTGCAATTATAATATTCTAAGATGACGACATTCAGCAGGTTTCACTCGACTTCATGAAGCACAATGAGTTCTTTCTATAGGGTGGGGAGACACCGCTGGCCAGGGCTGTATGGAATGATTGCGTTGGGTTGCACAGAACCCCCTTGCTCAGGATTCTGGTTCTGATAGAACGCGGGTGCGCGCGGACGGTCGCTAGGGTCCGGTTCACAGTGGGAAAGCGAGTGCGGGGCTCGGCTCCGCTCCCTCTACGTGCGGACCTTCCTCTTGTCATTGAAGAGGCTTTGGAGCAGGTAGACCTGCACGAGGGCCACCGAAACCATCACCAGCACGTTGAGGGAGGACCAGAAGGTGACGCGGGAGAGGTTGTCCTCTTGCACGTTGCGGTCCCGCGCCTCGAAGGCTCTCAGCATCACCTGCATCTGCATGCTCCTCTCCAGCCTCCGGTGCACCCCGTCCATGGAGTCCTGAAACACAGAGGGGATGAAAAACGCGTTGCTGCTGCATTTGGAAACGAGGAATGTTTTTTTTGGATACTAGACTAATACAAAAAGTGCACGGGAAGCTTTAAAAGAATAAAACATCAGATCTATAACTAAGACCGTCGGGCGCACTGTTTCCAAGCTCTGTCGTATTCAGGCTGGTTTTCGTTGCCTGCCTGCCATGATGTCACAGAAGAGCCGGGTTTTGCAGCACAGCCAAGCTGCAGTGACGGTTACCCTGATGTCGTCCAGTTTGAGGTCCACGAGCTCCTCTGGTTGCACCACGTCAGTCCAGTCCTCTACGGCCGTGTCCTGCAGCAAGCCCTCCGTGATGACCTCGAAGAACACCATCTTCTCAGACATCCTGCTGAACGAGTTGTCAAAGCAGATCTCGTAATCTCCATCGGCTGTTGTCTCGATCCTGCACAGGGAGGGAGGAGGAGGAGGAGGAGGAGGAAACCAGGACAGGGGTCCATTCTAATTCATATTATTTATTTGGCAGATGCCTTTATCCAAGGCGACTCGCAGGTGTTACAGGGCAGTAGGGGGTTCATATTTAAATACACTGTAGTTTACAGCAAGTGCAAATAATAATACAATGTGAACTAGGATGCAACACATTCCTTTTTAAAATCAATCCCTCCCCTATTCCAATTCCTTCAAAGGAAGTTTGATCCATTCCTGGTTTTACTATGAGTTTAGTAAGACACACTTGAGCTTGTTCACACACTGGGGCTAATCAAGCTCGTAGTAAAACCTGGACTGGATCAAACTGCAATGACAGGAATCTCCAACCCTGGTGCTGGAGCACCCCGATCCAGCAGGATTTCTAAGAGTCTTTACATCATCAGTGGCTACAGATCTGGAACATGTTAATCTTGAATAATTAAGCCACTAATCGGTGCAATTAAGCAACTAAGAACTCAGTTTGAAACGAAAACCAGTAGCTCTCCAGTCCAGGGTTTTTACCCCTGCAGTACAAAGTGTGTTATTTATTTTACAATACAATCGTGCTTGTTCACCTGCTTTCATCTGAAGCCGATTTTTAATTGAATAACAAACAGTGGCTTCAGTTCAAGTCATGTGCTGCCCCTGCGAGAAACTCATTATAACAGAACGCTGCAGACTGATCAGCGACGTGCTGGAACTGATTCAAAGAGAATGGGGATTTGGAGTCGATTTTAAAAAGGAATTGGAAATTAGCAATTGACCCCTAGCAAAAACCCCTGCTGCAAAACCTCCATCGTTCCCAACCAGAGGTGTCTCGGCACAACCCTCTCAGCATCACTTTCAAACCTTCAGATCAGTCTGGACCTACAGGCATCACTGGAAATACAGGTGCTGCTTTTGTAAGGGCTTAACCCTCTTTAAGAATGCAGCGTCCCGAGTCCATTTCCACCAAACTTGTTTAAAAGCACAGACTCTCGTCTTTATTTAAACGCTCCCAGTGTTTTAGATCCTGCTGCTTCACCTGGTTGGAAATTCCGTGCATTTCTAACTCTCTGTGTAAAACAGGGCTTCCTCCTTTCTCTTCTAAACTCTACTCAACTTCCATGTACACCCTCTTGTTCTTCTCTCTGTGCTGAATTTGAAGTAGTCTTGGGTTAACTTTATCCCATTGCAAACTACAGTGCAGGGCTCCAAGTGCCCAGGAATGCCTGCTCCTGTATCAGTATACCCTCCTCTCCCCCCATGAACGAAACAGCTTTCTCAGCCCCGACTCACGTGTGGATCCCGTCCGATTTCCTGAAGTCCGAGACCAGCCGGAAGCCCTCGGGGTGAGCGATTGTGAAATCGACATCCATGCCAGCGCCGGCGATCACCTGGGCAAAAATAAGCAAGCGTGAGCGCCGTGAAACCCGCCGCGCCCGCCGTGCCGCCCTCACAGGACACGGGCAAGACCGCCGGCATTTAACCCCGAAATAATCGCACAATCAATGAATACCACCGCGATGAACGCTGGTTTGAATATATCATATCAAAAACGCACGACACGTCTTAGATTTTAAAATGAGTGCTGGAAAAAAAAAAAAGTTTCGTTAGTACCATATTACAGTACAGAAATATATATCTCAGAATTTAAATAAGTCAGATGGCCCATGGAATTACCTATTAAAGAAAGGGGAGGACCGCTCTTCTGTACGGCAGCAGGGACGGGAATAAGATGCACAGATCTTGCACTGTAGCGGAACATGGGCGACCTACAGATCTGGATTCTGCAAAACCCCTCCGTAGTGTGCAGACCAGTGGCAGGCTGAGTGTTTCAATGGAACAGACCAGGGATACTGAACTAAAGAGCTCAGCCCAGGGGTAAACTTCTCCAAGTTGCAACACAAAAGCAATGCCTGTGCAGGCAGGTGGAGGGTGAGCCTGCGGTGTGATGAGAGAGGGGGAGCCTGCAGCGCAATCTGGTTTCAAAAGGGCAAAGCCTTTGCATTGATCGCTCAAGATGCAATCTCATGAGATTCCTAGGTGTACTAGGGCACTAATTTGATTCTAAGGCCCAAACGGCGACAAGAAAGAAAGTACGTCACCACTGATAAAAACTTTTTTTTTTTTGTAACAGAAGTGTCAAAATCTGCCTTTGCTCTAAGCTTTAATAAAAGAACCCTCTAGAGCATGGGAGGGTAGATATGTTTTTGCTGAATAAATATACAACATATATTATATATATATAGACACACACACACAGAGTGCAGATCCCAAGGGTGTTGGCTCAGTCTGCAGAACAGAAGGCTCTTTTTTTGTGTTTAGTTTATGAGGTGCGGGCTGGAAACTCTCCAAGTTACCGTGCATCTCTGTTACAGGCATATCCTGGTGTGCCGTCTGCTTTCTGCTACTGCTTTATAAAACACAGGTTTACAGCAATGTGTGGGCAGGCAACAATAATTACTCAACCACTGAGACGACTTTAAGCAATTAAACAAATGACAGTTTGTACAGTCTTTTTAATCAGTGTGGTATTGGTAAAGCATTGTAAAAATGACAACATTTATAAAAAGATTATCAGATTAGGGAAGAATTGCGTCTCATGCCAGACATCATTGCAGCGCAAGCCGGAAACGAGCAGCTCACTTTAGGCAAATCATTTCTCTAAGTCAGTCGAGCATAGCGAGTCGGTTATAAAAACTAACACGAATGTAATAATAATTACAATAATCAATCACTCGATTTAAATGCATTTAATGCACGCATTGCCAGGTTTAATTCTGACTGAGTGACTCTCGCAATCGCTCAAATACATCGAAAGGATTTCTTTGTATTTTCTTTTAATTTGTCGAGTGTGAGCGCGGTGCTTGTGTGCAGTATCACCCCAACCCCCCCTCCAACTAGTAATACAACACAGACAGGTCGCTTTGGGGAAGTAACCTTCCCCCAGCACAACACAACAGACACAGACAGGTCGCTTTGGGGAAGTAACCTTCCCCCAGCACAACACAACAGACACAGACAGGTCGCTTTGGGGAAGTAACCTTCCCCCAGCACAACACAACAGACACAGACAGGTCGCTTTGGGGAAGTAACCTTCCCCCAGCACAACACAACAGACACAGACAGGTCGCTTTGGGGAAGTAACCTTCCCCCAGCACAACACAACAGACACAGACAGGTCGCTTTGGGGAAGTAACCTTCCCCCAGCACAACACAACAGACACAGACAGGTCGCTTTGGGGAAGTAACCTTCCCCCAGCACAACACAACAGACACAGACAGGTCGCTTTGGGGAAGTAACCTTCCCCCAGCACAACACAACAGACACAGACAGGTCGCTTTGGGGAAGTAACCTTCCCCCAGCACAACACAACAGACACAGACAGGTCGCTTTGGGGAAGTGCACAACACAACAGACACAGACAGGTCGCTTTGGGGAAGTAACCTTCCCCCAGCACAACACAATAGAGAGAGAGAGACACAGACACTTCGCCCAGCCCAGCCCAGCCCAGCACATTGCAATCCACACGCACACGTACAGGTCCACCCCGCTGGCTCTACCTGGTACTCCACTTCTATGGTGCTGTTTCGCGTCGCTTTCTGGTAAAAACATTCGACTCTCCCAGCTGGCAAAATGAAAGTAAACTCGGTGTCTCTGGTTTCACCGAAAGCCCTTCCCCGCTGCAGACACAAAATTAAAATGCAAAAGAAAACCCAGACGGAGCCCACCGGGGCACAACCAGGAGCCATGATATTAAACAGCCAGGGCAGAGTTTAAAAGAAACTTTCCTGCAACAAACTTTCACCCCCTCTTCGGCAAGCTTTCCCTGCCTTCCCATTGGCTGAAGGGCGTTTACCTTCCCGGTAGGCAATTGGTTGTTCGTGAACCCTTTGACCAATGAGAGCACAAGAGGTGGGCTTTAAAAAAAGGTGATTTGTGCCAATCAGAAGCGAACAGCTGTGTGCAGGTAAGGCTTGTTTGTACACATGGGCGGTGAGGCGGCTAGTGTATGAAGTATTGCTGCTGTGAAATATAATATATAACGTTAATGCTACAGCTGCTAACGCCTGTTTTTTAAAAAAAAAACTGTGCATGAACACAACAAAACAACATCAACACCAAAACAAACAACAACCGGCCTGCACATTTAAAGCTGTATCTTCAGAAAACAAGGAAAAACTTGGAGAGCAGTAAAATAACACTTAGAAAAAACAGTAAGGGACTTATTACAGAAATGAGCTCAACCACATGCCTACCGTGAGATGTTAAAAAAAAAAAAGAAAGAAATAGTGAAGTGTAAAATGAATTGCTGTAATTCCGTTTTCCAGTGTCGTTCTCAACACTTCTTCACTTGCTAAAAATAAAAAAAAAATGCCAGTTCTGCATTTTGTTTCCTGTTATGTCACCGTGTATTTGAAGAAATAATAGACTCAGGACAGAGGATAGGAGACTCTTCTTCACACAGAGAGTGGGGAGGGGATGGAATGGGTTACCTAGTCATGTTGCTGAAGGAGACTCTTCTTCACACAGAGAGTGGGGAGGGGATGGAATGGGTTACCTAGTCATGTTGCTGAAGGAGACTCTTCTTCACACAGAGAGTGGGGAGGGGATGGAATGGGTTACCTAGTCATGTTGCTGAAGGAGACTCTTCTTCACACAGAGAGTGGTGAGGGGATGGAATGGGTTACCTAGTCATGTTGCTGAAGGAGACTCTTCTTCACACAGAGAGTGGTGAGGGGATGGAGGGTTACCTAGTCATGTTGCTGAAGGAGACTCTTCTTCACACAGAGAGTTGAGGGGATGGAATGGGTTACCTAGTCATGTTGCTGAAGGAGACTCTTCTTCACACACAGAGAGGAGACTCTTCTTCACACAGGAGTGGGGAGGGGATGGAATGGGTTACCTAGTCATGTTGCTGAAGGAGACTCTTCTTCACACAGAGAGTGGGGAGGGGATGGAATGGGTTACCTAGTCATGTTGCTGAAGGAGACTCTTCTTCACACAGAGAGTGGGGAGGGGATGGAATGGGTTACCTAGTCATGTTGCTGAAGGAGACTCTTCTTCACACAGAGAGTGGTGAGGGGATGGAATGGGTTACCTAGTCATGTTGTTGATGCTGAATCACTGGGATCCTTTAAGACCCGACTTGACAAAGTTCTGAGATCAGTCAGCTGCTGGGAATCGGATGAGCACTGATGGATCGAATGTTCCACTTTTTTAATGGGGGGGGGGGGGGGGGGGGGGGGTCTTGTTTAACTTTAGTATTGTCTATGCATTGGGTGATTTCTTTACATAGGAACTGGAATTATGAGAAACCCTAACAATCAAACACAATTTCTACCATGATTTATCAGGGGATAGATGGAGGCACCTTTCCATAAGTACCTATGTAAGTTATACTGCACTGAATTATATTCCATATACATACAGTGGATGCATCATGGGCTATCATAATCTGTGGTAGCTTTTTATCATACTGACAGCAAAAAAAAAAAAAAAAAAAAAAAAAAACTGTGGCTTTATCGAATGGAAAGTAAGCATGCATGCAAAACCCCCTTATGTATTCCTGTGTGGTTTCTCAGTAACACTGTGTCAAATATATTTAAAGATACACCGACCACAAGGTAGCGCTCAAGCATCGTTTCCATAAGAGTTTGAACCAAAGAGGCTCTGTTGTGAGTTAGAAAGCTCCACAAACTGATTTACTGTTCTCAAACAGAGGTCAGTTA